>NW_028227258.1:18432500-18692500 GCF_978045245.1 Mus caroli
CTACAATAGAAGCATCTGGGATGGAAGAGAACAGAACCAATCAATTGCAGAGGTCAACTTACTAACTTAGATAAGCATAAAAAATTAATTTCGTCCAAGGAGATAACTCTCACCTGTGAGTAATGTTTAATAACCAGAAACTTGTAGAAACTTGTAAATAGTACTAATTTCAACTGCAAAGCATAGTGTTATATTGAAGAACAGAGAGAGATGAATGTGGAAAGGAAAGGGGATTAAGCCAGAGCCTAACTGCAACTTGAAATGGTTAAAGTTAGTTATAGTTGATTGAAAACATTTATAACAACAAGGAAAGTCCTTATTGAAAGATTAATAGATAAAACCAGAAGAAATAAGTAAATATAAGAAAGGTTTGACTTGGGAGTTAGAACACAGTAACTAAGGAATTGTTTGATTTAAAACTGTCACACTTATCCATTATGATCAGTTTGCACTATGTATTTAATTAGGATTTAATTGAAAGAGAAGGTCTCTTCATTGCTAATTTCTTATTAAATACATGCATGATAAATGTGTAAATGCTATCTGTGGATAACTTGAAGTACATATCTAGTAAGGAATACAGAATCCAGCAGACATCTTTCCTTGTCATAAACTGCTCCCTCTCAGCAACCTTGTTGTGTGTTTTAATGGAGTCAAAGTATTTGGGGAACGTTACAAGATGAAATATTTCTGGACTCCTGAACGAAATCCTGAAATTCTGTCTACAAGACACTGAGCATCCCCACCTATAGCCTCTGTATCACATGAATTAATCTTTTTTCACTAGTGCTCTTGCTTGAAAGATAGGATACATTACAGAATCTTTTGGAATTTCTGATCCCTTGTACGTGAGCTCTCAGTAAAGATCCTGCTTTTCTCTATCGAAAGGTACTTGTTACCAAAAAGCAGCAGAGATAAATATTTGAAATCATCTAATTGAACATTGAGTAGTTTCATAAGAAAAGACAGCTGGTTTGGATATTTCAAACCACAAAATATTAATACTTAGAGCACTGGTCTAGTTCTAATACAAATCTTGAGATTACATTATGTAAGAGAGGGCAGAGAATATATACATAGGCCTCTACAAAGGTGATAAAAAGAGGAAAATACACTCTTAGTTTGTCAAATGAGAGCGGAAAGCACAATCTTCTTTTCTGGGATTCTAGGGGTCTCTCTCCACAGTGGAGTGTCCCTGAAGCTTGGCGGGCAGGGGGAAGCCCTTTGTGCTTTGAGCCCTAGACTGATTCACATTCATAACATTTACACTGAGGAACACAGGCTCATAGAGGATGCCAGAGGTATGTGGTGCAGCTCTACCCCAGGCAGACACAGGAGGGCTAGCTAGCCTGGTGAATGAAACTTCTTTATTCTCACAGAGTTCTGCATGACAATAACTTTGCTATCTGCCAAGTTAGTTCAGCCTCAGACACTAATTAGGAGGTTAACAGCACTTACTACTGTCATTCCAAATGACAAACTCATGAATGTTGCCATCTTTGTCTCTGCTAAGCTTTCCACAAACAGGGCTAAGAATCTAAGAACTCTTGCTCCCCTCACCCCCATTCAGTTTGTGTCCTGCTAGAAACAAAGATTCCTAAATTGCTGAAGGTTCTTTGTATGTAGCTCAGGCTGTTCTGAAACTTATGGCAATCTTCCTGCCCCATCCCCCTTAGGAGTAGAATTATGGGTGTGAGCAATTACCCCTGTCATCAAGGACTCAATTTTTAGCTCCAAAGCAAACTCACCTTTTTTTTTTCTGCCAAAAAGTAACAATATCATATACATATTTGTGATTTTATTTTCCAAATGGGTGTTGATATTGCTCCCATGAATAAAATACCTACTTTCGTAAAAGTTTTCAATTATATACATAATAGCCTTTTATTTTGCATATTCTCAAATCAAGGAAAATTAAAAACAAAATACGTGGTGAGTGGAAGTGAGTACAGCTATCCGACATTGAAGGAAGATTCTAGAAGTTTGAATCTTGGTGATGCCACACCATGGTCTTGGGAAGGCTGTTATCGATGAGCCAGATATAATGAAGCATGCCCACCCATTTCCCATTCTTTGCTATCACAAGCCATTTATCTCTTCATAGTGCCTCATAACACCCAATATCCCATTTATATTCGACGTCTTTCAGGGTCTGGCCTTCCTCATCCCTCAGTCACCACTGGAGGTGGTTTTGATTACTTCCTGCTTCTAAGTTTTGTCAGGCAACAAGGAAAGCCTTCCAGCTGGGATGACAACTAGAACACTTTCTGGACCCATCTCCAAGCTCAAGGCTCTTCTCTCTTAAAAGCATAAGATGCCCCTGTAAGTGACAAAATAATAATAACAATATAAGGTCATGGGATTCTTGATGCACTGTTACTAAAGTACCTTCCCTATGTATTATAGTCTTATGTCTATACACCAGTCTGTTAAGTGGCCATTACTATCTCTCTGTGGCAGATACCATGGCTGATTCTCTAGAGCAGTGGTTCTTAACTTTCCTAATACTGCAGAACCTTTAATATAGTTCCCCATGTTGTGGTGACCTCAACAATAAAATTATTTCTCCGGTACTTCATAACTATAGCTTTGAAACATAACTGTTATGAATAATAATATAAATATCTGATATTAGACCCATGTGAAAGGTTATTCAACCCCCAGGTTGGGAATTGCTGCTTTAGAGTATTTAGGCTCCCTTCTCTATGCCGTTATATATCTTGGTTTTACTTACTGAGCTATACTATCTCCACCATTCTAATTGTATGATCCTTCCTATTGGAATATTTAATTGAGAGAGGGACGTAGGGAAGGAGGGAGGGAGGGATAGAGAAAGAGACAGAGAGAGAGAGAGAAAGAGAGAGAGAGAGACAGACAGACAGACAGAGAGACAGAGAGACAGAGAGACAGAGAGACAGAAACAGAGACAGAGAGACAGAGAGAAAGGCCAACAAATTTCATCCAAGGACTACCTGTGTTCCTCTCTCTTGTGCATCCATTAAAGCATCCTTTAGAGTTCAGCAGATGCTTCAGCATTAGCTCAGATCCCCTACTATTTTTGTAAGCTCATGAGAGGAGGGGGCTGAAGAGCAAAGACTACAGAGATGTCCACAAAGGAAGTCTGTGATGCTGAATCAGCCTCAGAGCTCATGCACAGAGCGAGTGAAAGATGCTGTACCGCCCAGGGTGGAATGAAAGAGCCACTTTGTTAGCAATGGGGGAGAGTGTTAGGAGAAACAACGTTTAGCTAGAAGAAAGTCAAGCCTTAGGCAGAAATCAGGGCAATTATTGAGCAGATCTGGGGCATCACATTCCCTCTGAACACGAGAGACCATGGCCTTCTGTTTAGAGGCAAATGACAGCACTCAAATAAGAATCCCGCCCTGGGTCAGCCTCTATCCCTCCAGCCTGTATACAAAATCAAAGGGAGTTCTAGAGACTTTGCCTGGCTTTGCCTCGGGGTTGACAAATGTGTGATCTGCCCCTCCCCATCACCACCTGCTCCCTCTGGACCTTCTAATGGCTCTGAGGGCAGAAGCATAATGCAATTTGTCAGAAAACGGACAAATGCAGCAATAACAATGTCCACCTAAACCGAGTGAGGGCTTGCTTTAATTGTCTCTGCCAGTATACCTAGCAGGAGTTCAGTGGGAAAAGCTGATGATCCAAAAGGAATTATTTTCTTATCTTTTATTGAAAATTTCAAGGAAAACATAAGCCTCAGCCCCAGGGGAGAAAACAGGGTATCACGAGGACAGGGAAGATGGATGTCTTCCAATGTCTTGGCACATCTAACTTTAAGATATTGACGATACTATCATAACTTTCTGCCCTAAATGTCTTTATTAGAGAAACAAGATTTATGTTTTGAGTCTAGGGGGCAAAAGAAACTTGGGTGTATGTAACGGGTCTTCTGTCAGTCACTCAGTCTATTGGATTAGGGGCACAGAGGGAAAAACTGTAAGAAAGTTATCTTGTTTGGGTGACCACAATTCTGTTCCTTGCAATTCACTTTTATCCATTCCCTTGAGCTTTCTGGTATGTGATATTACTTTTGGGGGTTTCTGGGAGAAGTTGCTGCAGAAAATAGTGATTCTCTTGTTTCCTGATTTTCAAAAATTAATGTGCACATATGTTTAGCATCAGACTCTGCTCTATCGACCCATAAATCTGTACACTACAGGAAAAGTGTATGCATTTTAAATAATTCATGTGTCACAGTATGGACTTGGACTACACTGGAGAAAATTAGGCATGCTAAGAATTCACAATTAAACTGTATCACAGTCCTTTCTCTCTGTTTGTGTAAACGGCAAAGTTGGCTAGGCAGTAGCTGAGGGTATACACACAGTTGTTTATTAACTTGGAGCTTTGTACAGGTTTCCAACAGGGGATCCTGAACTAGTCATTATTTTTCCTCCCACTGGTGTCCTCCTGCCACCACGCAGCTTCCGCCTTCATTACCATTTCCTGGGAACTGCTCCAGGAGTGCCCTTCCAGCCTTCCCTCGCTTCTTGTCTTCACTCCATCCATTCTCCACAATGCTATAGAATGTGTCTCTACCCCCACCCCCTCAACATGAAATTCTGATCATGTCACCGCTCTACTTGAAATCTTACTTATTTCTTCAGATGCTAATATTCACAGATGGGCTTGGGGGCTGCAAGAGTTTCCTCAGCCTGATTAATGCCCATCACTCTTCTCCCAGAGTCCTCCACACATAGAGGTCCTAACTCTGGATCAGTAGTTTTTCAAGGCTTTCTTTCCTTTTCACCCATTATTGTCATCTTAACCTTGCTTTTCCCTGTGCTTTAGAGTATCTGCCATTGAAGGAACTGACCTTCATTTTGTAGTTGTTTTGCAAGTACTGAGAATTGTGCCTGGCACATATTAATGGATGTGTGACAAAAGATTGTTGGGTAAATTAATACACTGTGTATGCTATATTAGAAGAAGTTGCATTTGGCAAGTTCTAACCAAAAAATGAGAGTTTATACACCTCTCCCTCTAACTTCTATGCCTGAAAAATTTACAATTCATGACTGATTCCATAAATGATTTAACTGTCTTAGCGCATAAGACTAGTGCAATATAAACACTGTTAGTGAGAGCTAGCACTGGCTTCTGATCTCATCTTTGCCAGAGAGAACAGAGAACGCAAGTTTGCAAGAGGATGTGGAAGAGAAAGGGAAGATGGCAAGAAGGTGTGGCTGTAAGAGGTAGGGAAATAGACATGTGATCAATCACTGCCTGTCCTGCTCCCTGGCACCAGCTCTAATTCTTACCTCCCATGCCCAAGAACCAAGGAAGCTCTTCTTTAACAGATAAGACAAATCTTGGTGAATGAAAAATATAAGCATCCCTTGGTACCTTGTGTTTGGGCAAACACATCTTCCTTCTTTCTTACACTCTAGTCCCCGAGCTCATATGTGAACGCTCTTGCTGTGTCCCAGCCTTTGGGTCTTACAGCGACTTTGACATTGGAGAGCCATTGGTTGCTTTAGTAATCCTTAGGCATATCTTGTGCAGGTTACTTGAGTGACTCTTCTTGTTCTGCTCTCAATACCTCTCATAACACCACAACTGCAAACCAAGCAGGCTGCTTTCTGGGCCTCTCTGCAGAGATGAGAGCCCTGACCTAAATTCCCTGCTGTCTCCTCAGCCTGGCTGCTCTAGGCCACCCAGCTCCCAGCATATTCCCACAGAAAACCTCTTTGCAGAATTGCCACTCATCAACCAGATCTGATCTAACATCTAATTATTCTGATTATGCCACAGTTGTGTAGCGGTCCTCATTACCTTTGCCTTTTTAAAAGACAATTTAGAACAATCAAGTGAATTCATCTTTCCAGTGCAGGGGATAAAAATCTAAAGGATTGGGAAGTGTTTCTGAGCACTGTCCCACACTACTACTACTACTACTACTACTACTACTACTACTACTACTACTACTACTACTACTACTTCTTCTTCTTCTTCTTCTTCTTCTTCTTCTTCTTCTTCTTCTTCTTCTTCTTCTTTTTAAACAATAGTAATATTAACCAAAACCCATGATTTTACCAAAGAGTTGAAAATAATTTCACTGAGTTCTCTTGAGGGACTCTATAATAGCTGGGAAATAGGTACTATTGTTCCCACAGTAGACAGGTGTTAAGTGAGTGTCTTATATTCCTGGGTTTCTGGAATACAAGAGGTACAATCTTCTCATTAGGAGTCCTTATCATCAAGTAAAGACTGTAACTGAATTTCCACTAAGACTCAAATGTAGATTGAGGTTTATCTGTTTCTTTCTTTTTGTTTTTGTTTTCTAAATACATTAGACCAATAGCATTTTCTTTTGAAAGACTCATATTCCATCCCAAACAGCATACCATGTTCCTTTCGTAAACAGAAGAGATCAAGGCATTTGTTAAAGACTTTTATACATACATACATAGACACACACACACACACACACATGCATACGGGTAATTCTTATATTTCTGGTTGTGAGCTTAGCCTTTAACAGCTGAGCCATCTCTCCAGCCCAAGGGGTAATTCTTGTATCAGTTCTCTAGAATCTCAAGTTCCCTCCCCAAGTCCCCAGTAGTAGACTGAGAGACAAAGAAACTTTAATGTAACAGCATAGATATGATCAAGGAAGTTGGGGAAATCATATTAACGAAAAAGCTGGCATGCTTCCAACAGTCTATTGGGCCAACAACAGCTTCTATCCTGTGCTCCCTTGCTTTGCTACCTACCAGTTTCTAAGACATGGTAAGCAGGGAACTTAATGGCTCTTAAATGATTGTGTGATGTGTATTCTTCTAGAGAATATAATTTGAGCATTTTTGTCCTATCTGATTTTATTAGTAGATGTTATAGCAAATAAAGAACATGAAGAAATTGCCCAGCATCTAAAATACTTAAACCCCAAGCCTTCTGTGTTTAATGTGAATATACAGCTTATTCCTGTGTGGTTATGTGCACATAAACACTTTAGACTGTCAGGTCCCTTCAACCATTATATTCTATCCTAATCAAGTGTACCTGCCAAAGATACAGTTAATTCCCTTCCATAAGAGAATATTAATGCCTATAACTTCATCCACATGATGCAAATGGGCAGGCAGAAATCCATAACAGGAGTTTGAGGTAATTTATTCAGGTTCAATAAAATGTCTTTGAACTTAAACACATTTTCAAGAAGGTTATACAGTGCGGTGAAGGAGAGAAAATGATCCAGATAATTATGCTGGAAAGATAAAGAAAAGAATTTTGGAGATTATTGTGACCTTTCTTTTACAAGTGGGAAAATAAGATAAAGTCCAAATCTTCAGTACAATAATATTTACTCATCATATTAAATTCATATAACCTTAAGCCTCTCCCTTGATGATGAGTCTGCCTGAGCCCAAGCCACAAAGGATTTATCTTGTTGATCCTTTACCTGAGTTGTCACAGGCCCACTTAACTCTTTCAAAAGGGTGCTACAGCTGTTGCTATAAAACTACACAGTAATTTTATAAAATATGAGCCTTTCGGAGATTCTATTAGCTGCTAACTTTTGGTGCCATTTAGTCTACATTTTTGCATGCCCTATTTTCTTTATTGACAAAGACACTTTGCTGAGCCAAACATTAGTCATGCCTCAAAATCTCCTGTTAGACCCATCTGTGCACATGAAATCTCGTCTTAGCAGAGAAGCCTGCTGAGTAAGGTTAGGTAGAATTCCTACAACCTGATTATTCTAAATATCCATGTCATATGATCAGAGTTCTCGTCTTCCCACATTCTAAGCAATGTCTTCTCACCGTGTCTCTATGCAGCAAGGACCCTGCTGGGCTTGTTTAGCCAGAATCCTGTTTATGTCTGGGGTGTTCCTCATAATAATTTTAGTAATTTTCCACCCACAACCCTCACATTGAACCCTGCTGTAATGCCCACAGTTCCATGCTGGGTTGCAATGGACCCCAGTCTTTTCCTTGTTGCAAGAAAGAACCTATTGACCTGCTTCCTAAAAATCTTATCACAGCTCTGAATAAAGTCTTCCTGCAACTGCCATTGGCCATTTTAACATTAGTCATGTCTTAATCTTCAAAATTCCAAAATATATTATAATGATGACATTCGAATTACTCAGTGAAAGGATAAGCAGAATTTATAGCTTCCTGACCTGAACTCGACTTTCTAAAATCTAACCTTGGAGGAAGACGCTGAGAGCACAGATGATAGCTATCCTCCCTGACCCCCTGTGTCTTAGAAAACCAAGCTAGCCAGAAAATCAACCAAGTGGGTGTAAACTAAACTGATCATACTAACCATTTGGTAGTGAATTTCCATGTATTCTTTTGTTTTAGTTCTTGGTTAGAATTTGTAATATCAGCTGAACTCTAATGTAAATTTGATGGATTATGTCCACTCAGGCAACTTTATTTTAAAAATAAAATTATATATATGTCACTTCTAAACCATGGTTGATGGGCAAAAACTCACATGTTGGTCAGATTTACTGCTGTCTTTCTGAAGTGTATGTGATGAAAGATGAGCCTATTCTATCCTTTTAAAATTTTTTTCTTTTATTAGGTATTTTCTTTATTTACATCTCAAATGTTATCCCCTTTCCCGGTTTCCACTCCAGAAACCCCTTTAACCCATCCATCCTGCCCCTGCTTTTATGAGGCTGCTCCCTCATACACCCAACCACTCCTACCTCCCCACCTTGGCATTCCCCCACACCGGGGCATCGAGCCTTCACAGGACCAAGGGTCTCTCCTCCCACTGATGTCCACAAGGCCATCCTCTGCTACATATGCAGCTGGAGTCATGGGTCCATCCCTGTGTACTCTTTGGTTGATGGTTTAATCCCTGAAAGCTCTGGGGGTCTGGTTCCCTATGGGGTTGCAAACCCCTTCAGCTCCTTCAATCCTTTCTCTAACTCCTCCATTGGGGACCCCAGGCTCAGTCCAATTGTTGGCTGCAAACATCCCCCTCTGTATTTTTCAGGCTCTGACAGAGCCTCTCAGGAGACAGCTATATAAAATTATTTCCCAAGTGTTTTGAAAAACTTTAGAGTTACCCCTTCTTAATTCTAATTACAATTGAGAGATGATAAAGTCCCTATATCCCAAGTCCAACATGAAGATTAATAATATTGCATAAGAACAGACATGCAAAGTAACAATAAAACTGGAAAAAGAAGTGAGGGAAAGGCACCTTAGAAAAATGTTTATCTGTGAATGTCCATGGACCAGACATAGAACAGGAGATGCAAAAGGTTAAATCGATATAAGAAAGAAGCTTCAGGAAGCTATTTAAAGATAGAGAGATTTCTTGCTGGTCATTGCATATCTTCTGCTTCAAATTTTAGCACAATAGAGCAAACCAAACTAAACCTGAGACAACCACTGTGTGGCTCTGGACTGTCAGCTCAATTTGATTTGGCATTAGCATGAGAACGCAGTTCTGAGAGCTTCTCTTGCTGGTATTTCCAGAGAAGCACCATTTAAAAGGACAGAGCAGACCAGAACAGCCTGGATACAGTGGCAGTAGTGGTGGGTTAAGGTCCTGCATTGCATGAAAAGGAGAACTGCAAAGAGCATCAACATCCATTCCTCCCTGCTCTCTCTGCTGACTCTATGTGGCAGGCTGCCACACATTCTTGCAACCATTCTGTCCCCAGGATGGATTGCATCCTTTGAACCGTGCTCCTCAAACCCCTTAAACCGGTCCTTACATTGTCTCCTGTCAGGATTTTTTGTTTTGTTTGTTTGTTTGTTTGTTTGTTTTTGTGTTTTTGTCATGAAAGCCAGAAAAGTGGTTAATGCTCTCCACACTGATGTTTAGAGCTGGGGACACAACGCAGTGGTAGAGAACTCACCTACCATGCATCAGCCCTGAGTTTAATCTCTAACAACAATGAATAAATACGATTTCTTTTCATCAGAGAACAGGTAATAAGTATTTGTTCAGGCAGTGGACTAAGTATTTAGATTACTAAGTATTTAAATTGCTGGCTAAATAGGAGTATTTTATAGTAGTAAAGGCACGCGCAACGGTGATGTGCATTGTAACTTTCTCCAGAAGCAGGAATCAGTGCAGACTCTCATAATAACAACCAATAATAACAGTAAGAGTGATGGAAGAAGTCACTGGCATGAAAAAAAAGCTCTCGGCTGTCACACACAAGCATCACACAATTTTTCTTTTGGCTAGGGAGTAGAAAGAGAGGAATGTGTGAAATTTAAAGACAGTTACATCTTGATTCAATGTAAATTGAGAATGTTGTAGAGAAGCAGATAGTATGTCCTTGTTCATTTAAGAATGCCTTTATCAACATGAAAAAAAAAAAAGAATTCAATTACTTCCAAAACTTGATAGCGTCAACATCAAAATGTTGTTCAACATGCCATAGTCACGTCACAAGGCAAATGAACGAAATAACTGTCAGCTTCAGATAGCTTGTGCTTCTTGGATAAGTAACCTTTTAATAAAGTGTGTAGTGCAAAGATGTTTGAAAGGATCATCATGTAGCAGGGGGTTGATCCTGCCTAAGCTAAACATGTAGCACACATATCAGAAGGAATGACTGGGATCGTTCAGGCTTCAGCACCAGGAATTTAATGTGTCAAGTCCACCTTTTCACCCATTCACTCATTCATAGAAGAGTCTAGAAGAGTAGATTCTGCACACAACTGTTACTGATAACACACTGAGCCCTTGAATTTGCTCCGAGTAAGTGCCACTAATACACTACAAACCCAAGTCCTTGAAATGTAAACCATCTTCCTCACCCACTGTTAACCCCAAGCCCAGTGACTAGTTTTTCTTTCTTCTTTCCTTGGCATGTATTCTTCAGGCAGTCCTGAGTGAGGCCCATTAGTGCCTGTGCAGCACCAAGTGTTTCATCTCTATCAGAAAAATGACTTGCAAATGGAGATTTTTGCCCCAGTGGAAAGTTAATCTTTTGACATGAATAGCACAGTAAGCACTGAATGTGCATCTAGTGTCATCATTTGCTTTAAGTGTGGCTCCCCACCACACAAAGCCCTTTAACCTACATTTTGTTATTCTCGTTATTAGTAACCTTCGATGTTCGACATCTCCCACTTGTTGCATAGTGAGTTTCCCATTTAGAGAGCAGGAAGAACCAGCCTCTTGATGACCATTTTATAATTCTCCCTGAAAATGTTTCCTTGGGATGGTTTTCAGATTGATTAAAACTAATTAAGAGGAAAAAGGGAGGAAAGCGTTTTTACTTCCTAAGCTAATTATCCTTCTATAAAGTCTCTGTAATTGACATAACATTTCGTAGTTGGATTTCATCATTCATCTGATGATTATTCATGAAGTTGAGCTAAGCGGGTGGCAGTGGGGCTAGCTGAGGGAACTGAGCAGGTGAGTGTGACACACAAGCTGGAACGTGAGCTTCTGCCACCGCAGCAGGGACAAATAGAAATATGGCTGTCATGTGTTGTGTTGTCATGACTACACCAATTCTTTTTTCTATCTCTACCTCTGTTACCTAGCACATTCAAAACAATTCCATGTGAGCAGAGAGGGCACAAAGCAAAAGATGCTGAGTGGGGAGTTAGGCAAGGGGGGAATGCATGTGCAAAGAACTTTGTGACTTTTGTTCTCCCTTGGCAGCCACCACAACCCATTATAGATAGGTACTCAAATGTTCCCAGTATAAATAATGATGGTTTATTCATGAATTTAGCTAAATGCTTTATGAATCTGTTCTTATTTTTAACTTTGTATCCTCAAAATAGCTCTATAATCTTTTGGTAAACCTGGCTTCTCATTTCATTTGCTTGGGAAGTATCTCTATCCTTCCCAGAACATTCCCAAATTCTGAGCTTTGGCAAGATGGACTTATATCCTCACTATGGGGTCATTTCCTACAGAAAGTTTAAGCAATGGGAATGTGCTTTTCAGTGCTTTCTTTTCTGTACTTTTCTCCTCTTTCACCCAAGAAATGTATAGCCACTAGTGGCTGTGCTTTCTAAAGGAAAACAAAACAAAAGAAAAACAAAGCAAAACACATACACACACACACACACACACACACACACACAGACACACACACACACACACACAGAGAGAGAGAGAGAGAGAGAGAGAGAGAGAGAGAGAGAGAGAGAGAGATTCAGAGACAGAGAGAAAGAGAGACAGAGAGACAGAGACAGAGAGACAGAGACAGAGAAACTTAATAATGAGGAAAGAACATGGTTGGTCTCACAAAGTGGTTTGAAACCCAATTGTCACTTTCCTCCTTTGGAAACATGGAAGGTTAGATATGAAGAAAAATAATCAGAAGGGAATTAATATGAGATGGGCTGCCTTGGAGGAGAATTTCTGCAGTATAGGTGACTGATTGACATCTGTCAAGACCCAAACTTCTGGTCCATGATTTTAGACTATGATAGTATTTTATCCTTAGTCTTCCTGTCTTAAAAATATATTGTTTATAAACAACAGCACCCTCCTTTAGAATACCAGTATGTGGTTACTGTCCATTCAAAATGTTATAAATTCTAAAACCTATACAAGTCTGACAGGAAATATCAGGGCAATGGCTTTTCATTTAGAGTTGATGACAGGTTTTGGAAATTAAGAACAGTCTCATAGTTCAGGCTAAGAATTTTACAATCACAAAACTCAGAAAGAAATGATGAAAAGAGAACATCACAAGAGACCATGCAACAGTCCAAAGTGAGCATCTGAACTGAGGTCCCACAGGTGGTGGGATTTGTTCCTAGCAACCCTTAAGTTTGCCTTTCACTTTAGCAACATGCATATCAGCAGCATTTCCTGAAGCAGCATCAACTACCCACAGCTCTCTGACCCTTCATGATCCGTGTTAAAAAAAAAAAAAAAAGAGTATCAAGTAATTCAAGCCATTGTGGAGAAAAACGACTTCTGCAGCAACTGAAAGAAAGTCTGACTTTCTCCAGGAGGATGATAACAAGGTAGATCTCTCTTCATTCTTTACAATCAGTGGCCAAGGCAGGTTTCTCCCTACTACGATTCACACCTCTGTTTGCTCTGGCCCTTGGAGCCTCACAGTGCATTGAATTTCTGTGTCAATGCTTTTGGCTCATTTCTGAAGGATCCCTCCCACCACTTAAGACCTGATTTCTTTATATTCTGTATACCCCATTATATCCTTCCCATAGTCTGATACTAGGACTTGAGATGTTATAGTCAGAACTACAGATTTCTGTGCTGAGGAATATAACACAGTTGGTAAATACAAGCACAACAAGCATGCAGACTTGAGTTCAACTCCCCAGAATCCATAGGGAGAAAAAAAAGAGAATGAAAACTCCAGGCAAGACACCACATATTTATAATCCCAAGTTTGCAAAGTTGGCTACAAGCAGATTGCTGGGACTGGATGCCTGGTTGCCTGGACTATTTGTCAAGCTTTGACCAATGAGACAACCTGTCTCACAAAACCAATTGGAGAAGACCTGAGTAGGGCACCCCAAGGTTCATCACTGGCATTTACACATTATAATATAAATGTGATAAATGATTGGTGGAGAAAAAGTATTCAGGTCTAAATAGACCCTTTGAATCATTGGGTCTAATATCAGAAAAATCAAAGTGACAATGTAACCTTGCCATTAAACACACCTATAAGGATAAAGCACCTTTGTGTTCTCTCTCTCTCTCTCTCTCTCTCTCTCTCTCTCTCTCTCTCTCTCTCTCTCTCTCTTTCTCTCTCTCTCTTTCACCAGAAGAGGGCGTCAGATCTCATTACAGATGGTTATGAACCACCATGTGGATGCTGGTATTTGAACTCAGGACCTTCAGAAGAAGAGTCAATACTTTTAACCACTG
Source organism: Mus caroli (assembly GCF_978045245.1). Taxonomy (NCBI): domain Eukaryota; kingdom Metazoa; phylum Chordata; class Mammalia; order Rodentia; family Muridae; genus Mus; species Mus caroli. Next base: position 18,446,331 of record NW_028227258.1, read on the forward strand.
AGCCATCTCTCAGCCCAGGAATGGTTTCTCAAGATGGGAAAGTTGTCATCACAGACGATCTTAACAAGTGTCAGGAGCCAGTGCTGTTCTTAGTCTTCCCTCTTGTCTAGAGTTTACTTGTAATAACAGGACGTTTCATTTGGATTAAACTGTTTTTCTTGTGATCATACTTGATCATACAGCTTGACTGCCCTCTTGGAGCAAAGGTAGCTACTAAACGCGGCTGTGCTTCCTTCTCCTCCAGGGAGAATATGCTATAGTTCTCAGCAGCCTAATGCAACTGTCTGCCAGCATAGGGTTTCTGGTAAATGCTATTTATTCCCACTCAATTAAAGTAAACGGATATTTATTGAGCACCACTGAACATAAGGCAGAAGTGTTGTAGTAATGCAGTCTCCAGCCCACGAGGCTGCAGACCCTTGGAATGAGCTTTTTTCCAAGCTCGGCACTCAGGGCAGACATCCAAGAGTGCCCCTAGTCTGGTTCCTTTTGAATATTTATACAATTCCAATTACTTTTGATGCTTTGTTGGATAATAGAAAGTGCCCTAAACAGAAGACCTCTGCCCTCTCTGACTGATCTTCTAAAATATGAGCTTAGAATATCTCAAATGATTTTATAGAAACAGGAGCTCTTGTTGTTCACAAGAGCTGATAGATAATGATTTGAATGCAGTACAGCATTACCATGGCTGATGGACCTTCTATGAAGAGAACATATTTACACTATTTCCCACTAAGGGGTCATAACTATAAACACAGACAATCAGATTTCATGGATAACTGGCAAATGAGTTTACACTTTCTATACATCTGACAGAGAGATGATCAGGCCAACAATGAGACTTACTGAAGGTATTACAAATCTGCTTCAGCATCTCTCAAATACAAAGACTCATTTAACAAGCACTATGACAGCATCTTTAGTTTCCCCGTCTAATTCTTCATTGTTCTCCTCACTGGAATGTCTGATATAGGCTCTGGGGACCTCTGGCCCACTTTGGAAGCAATTTCATTGAGAATGTCATATGTATTTGTGTCAACAGGGACACAGAAAAATAGCAGAATCAATATTTTCATAACTCTAAAGATTTAACAAATCTAATTTGTTCTAGCTGTTAGCAAGAACAGTTTTATTTTTAAGAGGGGATTGATAAACATGTCAGTGAAACTTTGTAAGTCTTTGTTTTATTGACATATATGCTAAAATGCACAAAATAATCCCTTAAAGTGATAACCTGGTCTAAGTTCATGAATTGTCCTATTTTAAAACTAGACTCCCTTTTAGGATGTACTGCAGAAGAGGGGAGCATTCCTGTCTCATCATGGGCGGCATCTGTGGTAGAATATGCTATCACAGTGGGTAACAGAAAAAGTACAGATGGCTCAAAGAAGGACCAGAAAGGGGACATGAAAATAATATAGGTTACACTTACAAAAAGAACTTCTTTTTAAAAGCAAATAGAATTCTCCGGAACAAAAGCTGCTTTGATTGAATTCTATAAAGCCACGTGATTAGCTCTCCTAATTAGGAAGCCTGAAATCAAGGGCATCCTGGAATTAATTTCATTCTGCTTCTTACTATAACATTCAGGGACAATGCTCTGAGACCCTAATCTCTACAATGTTCTCTCGCAGCCTTTTCATACCACCTAGGGGCTCAAAGCAATGCTTCCTTTCCCAATTACCAGACATGGATTTCTCATATGGAAAGCCCTCTTTCCCCATGTCCACATTAATTACCCTGCATCAGCCACAATTATGAAGCTCCTTTCTAGGTGAGTTTTCACAATAGGCTTCTCAAGCTCCAGGTAGACAAGCCTTTTCCTCTTGAGTACCATCTTTAAACTTCAGAGGGATTTTTTTCCAGCTTATTTTTGTAGGATGATATCAGAATCAAAGGGTCATGCATATAGCTCAAGAGAGAAGAAATTCCAGTGTGCCTCTCTTACCCTATGTATCACATCCAACCCTCCACTTCTAGGACATAACAGTTTCTTCACAAGTTAAAGAAAAATACAACTAAAAATAGATTAAATTCAACATCTCTTCCTGCACATCTAGTTATATGCTGTTATTTGATGTTCTATTGTTGATTTAAAAATAACACAAATTTTTGGTATATTTCTAACTAGTCTTCACTATTTGGTATTTGATCTAAAACAAAATCATTACAACCCCAACTTATTTTACTCTGATACCGGTACCCTGAAATGTTAATTGTTAAAACAGTCTTCACCAGGATGTGAAGTATAATCATGTTTGGCAAACAAATAGTTATGAATAATTTAAAAATCACTAATTTAAGTCGCCCAGAGTGACAATGTGCTGTGCTTCCAAAAGCTCTCAGTCGGCTAATTATACTGCATTGAAGAGTCTTCTCCCCTGTATCTCTAGAGTGGATTTGATGGGTAACTTTATTGAAATCTTTCTTCTTTGTTATCTAGGACTTAGCAGCTTTTCTCTTTCTAATGCTTGACTGCGTAGACAGGAAATCAAGTTGATAATGTCTCCTGGATCATAACAAGCTCATCTATTTGCAGTGGTAAAGATCTGTGGTCACAGCAAGGGCCAACTGAGTGCATGTCAGATGTGCTGCCTGGTCCCAAGACAGCAGGCAACATGAAAGAAAAACGCCAAGTTCAAGACCTCGCCGAGGACAACAAGCAGCAGCGCCAGCCACCCAGCTGAGTGACACCAAGCCTGTAATGGAACATTACTTGTTGATGTAGGCACACATGAAATATTAATTTCCTGGATAGTCTGCATTTGCATAGCAGTGCTAAGTTCATCTCCTTGGCTTGTTCTGCCCTCAATTAGCAATTCGATTGTGATACCTGAGAATTGGGGAAGAAAAGAAATGAGAAGATCTGTAGAAAATTTTCCCCTGGAAACAGTAACAGCAGCAATGCCTATCATTAATTTAATCAGAAACTTTGAGGCAGGAGGCCAGAACAATCTGTTAAGAAAACATTTTCTAAAATGAGAATTGTTCCCATTTCAATTAGGGTCTTGCTCTCTGTTTTTCTCTTAGAGATGCTTTGTTTCTTGGTTCCCTCTCCCACCTCCCTCATTGCTACTGATTAGATCTGCAACCGGGCAGGGTGCTGGAGTTTCACTAAAGAATGCTTTCCTGAGACCTGGCAATTTTGCAACAGCATCCTCTCCCCCAACCTTTGCAGCCGACTTTTGAAAAATAACATCTCAATTAGTTGAGGCCCACTGTGCCAAAGATAAACTCCTTGTATCTCAATGAGCAAATATTCCAGAGAGAATGAATTTTGCTCTATAGTGTGCATGTTAATGCATTGTTCTTTTTATAATTGGTTTTCTATATACACCTGCTTGTGAATGGATCTGCTGTGTCTGTGTGTTTGCACACATGTGTGTGCTTAGGTACGTTTCCTCTCCCAGATGCAGGGGGAAAAAAAAAGCAGAACAAACAAGCAAAGATTTAGACTATGGGGAAGAGCAATGGAGGGGAACATTTTTTTGAAAATGAGATCCCAGGGAGAGCTGTAGAGTATACAAATATCAAATAATCAGTTTCAGAATCGTAACTGCTGATTTTAAAACCCCAAGAGAGAGATTATTATGCGCTATCCATGTGGTGGTTAGAGGGCTGTCTCTTCTCAGAGATGTTCCCTCTGCCCAGATACCCCCGAACACCTTTATTAATGCTCACTCATCCTCTGACAAGCTCTGCTGCAGTGATGACATTCTATTTATGAAAGGATGGTAACTTCTCTAGAGAGTTCGCTGACTGGAAATCACGTGAGTATCTGGAAAGGAATTTGATTTGGGAATTGGAGGGAGAAAAAAAAATCAAAGAAAACCAAAACAAACAAATAGAAAATTCACCACCACCAATAACAGCAAGAAAAAAACTACATCTGGAGGCAAACCTGCTGGGTTATGCTTGTAATCTCAGCCCTCACTCAGGACACTGACACAGGAAGGCTGATACAATTTGAGCCCAATCTGGGCTGTAAAGTGAGTTATAGGTTATTCTGAGCTACTGTTGGTACCTTTTGATAGTATATACAGCATCAGTATGGACGTATTTTCCAGAATCTACTATCCTCGCCAAACCTGTCTTTACCAACCCCTTTCAGGGGGTTTCTCTATAGGAGAGGCAAGTTGCCTGCTCTAGACTCAAATTTCAATGTAGTTATATTGTAAGCATTTACATCACAAACCATGGACTTAGAAAGTCAAGGAATGGTTCTATTCATGAACCACCTCAGGATCTAGAAGATGCTGTCAGCAGAATTAATTCAGGAGATGCTTATTTATCTACTACCTTTGGACTCAAATTAGTTCCTCTTAATATTTTTTAACATTCTTAAAATTTACTACTTATCTATTTTACACCCCACCCACTGCCCTCCTCCTTCAATCCTTCCTCCATCCCTTCTCCCCTTTTCTTCTGAACAGGTGAGACCACTGGTTGTCCTCCCACCCTCAAGTCACTGTGAGGCTAAGCTCTTCCTCTCCCACTGTGGCCAAACAAGACAGCATAGCTAGAAAAACATATCCCACCTACAGGCAACACCAGCTTTTGGCACAGCCCTGGCTCTAGTTGTTGGGGACACACATGAAGACCAAGCTGCACATCTGCTACATATGTGCAGTGAAATGTAGGTCTAGCCTAGGTGTGATTGTTGGTTGGTGGCTCAGTCTCTAAGAGCATCAAGGGCCTGGTTAGTTGATTCTGTTGGGTTGCTATTCTTTTAGGAGCTTCGATCCCCTAAGTTTTCTCAGAAAACTGGGACTAGTTCTACCTTAAGACCCAGCTATACGGATACTGGGCAAATATCCAAAAGATGCTTTACCATCCCACAAAGACACCTGTTCAACTATGTTCATAGCAGCCTTATTCAAAATAGTGAGAAACTGCAGACAACCTAGATATACCTCAATTGAGGAATGGATAATCTGGTACATCTACACAATGGAATATTATGTATCTATGAAAAACAAAGACATCTATTTTGCAGACAAGTGGATGGATTTTGAGAATATCATCCTGAGTGAGGTAGCCCAGTCCTGAGAGGACATTCATGATACATATTCACTTACAAGTGGATATTAGCCATAAAATACAGGATACCCATGCTACACTCCATAGACCCAAGGAGGCTGGACAGGAAGGATGCCACAAACAAGGATGCTCAAGTCTCACTTGGAAGGGGGAATGGAGTGGTTATGGAAGGCAGATGGAGTGAGGGAACTAGATGGGAGATGGGATTGGGAGAGGGTTGGGGTCAGGTGTGGGGAGGGGCAGGGGAGATAGACAGATGGCCATGAGAATGAATGGAAATCTGCAACTGATGGGGGAATGTAGAAGGCATCTCTAGGAAGATATGAAGACCTATAGGGGAGGCACCCAAGAATCAGTGGGGGTTGCCTTAGCTATCACTCACAGTGTTGGGAATATGGAACCTGGGGAGGCTGCCTCCTGTGGACAGACAGGAAGCTGGGCGAATTGATAGGGAAACCAACCCACCTACAAAACTTTAGACCCAAAACTTAATCCTGCCTACAAGAATTGGAGATGGAACAGAGACTGAGGAAGCAGCCAATCAATAACTGGACCAACTTGAGACCTATCCCATGGGCAAGCACTAATTCCTGACACTATTAATGATACTCTTTTTTTTTTGAAAGACAGTCTAGCATTGCTGTTCCATGAGAGACACTACTTACCAATGACTCATACAGATGCAGACACCTACTGCCAAACAGTGGATGGTGCTTGGGGACTCTTATGGAAGAATAAGAGGAAGGATTTTTAGCTCACGGAAGACCAATAAATTTTACTTTAAATTCTATTTGAAATTGGGAAACTGGAATAGCAAAATGATGCTTTAGAAAGAATTAGGAGAGAGGTCTCTTAAAATATAGAGCAGACTTCCAAAAATATAGGAAGTGTCAGACTTATTACAAAGCAGAGGCCATCCATATGTACTGCTACGGGAACCAGTGAGGATCTTGTATATGCATGTCTTTGTTCTGGTGTGGTTAAAAATCAAGTTTTTGAAACATTACAGTAAATTTTCTCCAACACCTCAATTATCTTGTAGAGTTAAGGATACAAACATTAGTGGAAGATTCATTTTATCATAGTTGTGATTGCTTCTAGAACTAAGAGAAACGAACTTAATGTTTTAAGTAGGAAGATATAATCTCTCCACAAATATTAAATGTGAAGTAAAAAGAGGCACATTCTATATTCCAAAAGGCTTCTATGTTTAAAAGGAGAAAACACAAAGGGCTCTATTTTTATTTCTTCTGATTCACAGTTTCTTTTATCATACTGAAATGATCAGAAACCTACTCAATGGCTTGCTAATTCAAATGAATATAGATAAATAATAAGGAAGATTCCTTGATCACTCTACTATACACATAACAAACACAGGCACACAAACACACACACACACACACCACATACATACACAGGTACAGACACATACACATGCATAGATACATGCACACACAGACATGGACAGGCACAAAGAAACACACACACGCACACACACACACATGCACACACACACACTCTGCTCTGCAGGGAATTCACACATACTGACTTCTCACATATTTCAACAACACCTATTTCATTAGCTTTATAACTATTAAAATACTCAGTGCTCTTTGGATCCTTCTAGGCACAATAACTATTTTCTAGGCATACTTTAAAAATATAATAGGCCTTTAGATAGTTTGTTCTGTAGATGTGGAAACTGAGGAAAAGCAATATCCCCAAACTATAAGAATCTATGATCCAAACTCAGGTATTTTATGCCATGAAAGTAGCTTGTGTCCATAGGATGAGGACAGTCTGGACAAGGCTTCAAGGGAGATGAGGCACCAGCATTCATGCCCACTATATGGCTCCAGTCTCACAGTTTTACTTTTTAAAATGTCTGGATTGGAAGGAACAAAGATGGGTCATCATATTAGAGTGCTCTTTCATAGGGCAAGGGCTTGGTTCCTGTGCCCATATCAAGCAGCTTACAACTGTCTGTAACTCCAGCTCCAAGGAATCTGACGGCCTCTTCTGGCTACTGTAAGTATGTACATATGTGTGCATACATACAGTCTTTCTCTCTCTCTCTCTCTCTCTCTCTCTCTCTCTCTCTCTCTCTCTCTCTCTCTCTGTGTGTGTGTGTGTGTATGTGTATGTGTGTGTGTGTGTGTGTGTGTGTGTGTGTGTGTGTGTGAGAGAGAGAGAGAGAGAGAGAGAGAGAGAGAGAGAGAGAGGGAGAGAGAGAGAAGTTAAAATGTATAATTTGAAGTTGTAGGACTCTATACTCTTTGCCACTCTACTAATTCCATTCTCGATGTTTCAAGATATAAATTGATGTTGTGTCCTGCATCCTAGATGCTCAGTTTTGGAAGGATATTTGATGTCATCCATCCAGACTCCCACTTTCTATTAAGGAATCTATTACATGATAAATATGAACCACAGTAAATGTTCTGAATGAATTCTTCCAACAACGAAGACAGCCTAAAAGTCACTCATGAGACATTAAAAATATAGTTACTAGAAATTATTTCTGTTAACTTTATCTGTTCACAGATTTGCATAAGTATTAAGGATAATATGCAAAGTTTTGAAAAATCCAGGAGTAACTAAAAGAAAAACATGTTACTTCAATGGCTTAAATTTTTTTTAGCAGTTATTTTAATACATATATTCAGCTTTAAAAATTACATATTAACCTAGAGATTCTTTATTCAATATACATTATGAACATTAAATCATATCACCTTTATTGTTGAATGAGGTTTTGCTACTTTTATGCTTCTTCAAATTTTAAATATGTTATGCTTTAAGAGTTTTAAGTAATTCAGATATTCTGTCTCATGGGTATTAATATTTACTTTAGAAATTTCTTCACTTAATTCATATATTTTTAGCTCTAGAATATACTAAATATTTATTTTTGCTAATTTTTAATGGTTTCCTCATTATTTCTCATCTCTATTTCTGTAACACATTTGCTATTTATTTTGATGCATAGTTTGGAAACCATACATTTTGTGGACCCTTGCAAGTTATATATTTCTATATAATTGGCCTGCAGGTGTTTGAAACCTGTTGTAGTTTTCATTATCACCTATTAAAATCACTAGTGTTTTCTTTTCTTTACCATTTAATATGACCAGTTGTATTGCAAACTTTTTGTTGATGTTTTGATGGGTTTTGTTTCCAGGTTTTAAAAATTGTCTTCTTTCTATGGTCTCAAATATATAATTTTTTCCTAGAAGTGTGATTTTCACAACTGAACACAACTTTTTAAAATGTACAGTTTAATTTCACACATCCCAAGGCAGAAAAATCATTACTTTACAATGTAGCTAATATGAAATTGGTTGTTGGCCACAACATCATTACCTTGGCCGATATTCAGCATACACTTAACTACATCTCCCAGATCTTTTCATATGAGTCATTTTGGTCAGGCACAATTTTCTGAAAATACCAGCAATTAATCTGCAAGCATTTCACCTGCAGACCAGTGTGGATGCCTTTGATCCATGGGTTGTCTTTCATTGGTGATGGAGTTCCTTATTTATATAAGATTATGCCATTATCCTGAAGAATAGAAAAGGCTCAATAGCTACTTTAATCATAGTAGTAGTCTAGAGTGTGTGGACACTGGGGGCTCTGCTCAGTAAACCTTTCTCATAAACATCCAGTCTCCAAGTGCCTTAGACCCATGATGGTCATGCACTGAGACCTTCCTTTAAAACTCAAACTCATACAGTGGCAATAGGGTTTTCCTGGGAGGCCTTAGAGAACACTGGGAAACAAACTTAAAATGGCCAGATTCTAAAAAGGGTTTCAGGCACCAAAGGGGCTGTGCAAATCACTTTTTTTTTCCCCTTGCAAAGTCCTTTGTGATCTTAAGCTCATCTATTCAGAGGAAAGGTCAAGTGGGAAAACCCAGCCATTCTGCTTTCCCACAAAGCTGTTGCAGTTTTCTGTCTCCTGACAGCCATCACTGGGACTCTATTATCTACCATTCTGTTTACAGCACCACCCAAATCCTTAACTGGAAACCCACTAAACTGCTCCTGCCTTTCATGGCTGCCTAGCAGCTCCTTGTAATGGCTTCATGTTATACATCTAAAAGCTTTCTCCCCTTGCTCTGTTTGTTTAAGGAGGGCAATTTGAGGAAGCAGAACTACCCCAAACAAGCTTTTCACTGCTCTGGAGACCAAATGCAAGCTAATTTGATAATCAGGGTCCCTTCCAGTTCATTAGGTACCGCTTTAAAGTAGCATTTTGATGGCATGGCTGAAACCATTTCCAAAGACTGTCTTAGGATTTGATATCTACTTGCTGAGACACGATACATCTTGACTTTAAGTAACAGTTAGTGGTTTTTTTACACAAACAACAGAACACTTATGTTTGTTCTGGAATGTTTCAGACCACAAGCTGGTCTACAGGATGTGGATTGACTCTCTCTCTCTCTCTCTCTCTCTCTCTCTCTCTCTCTCTCTCTCTCTCTCTCTCTCTCCACACACACACAAACACACACACACACGTTTTCCTTGTCTCCAAACTTCTTTAGATTGGTAACCTTTTCCTGTCCCTAATCTAGTTCAACAACTCCAATGTAAAGACATAAACATTTTTTCATTTTAAATTGATAGTTATCTGGCAGGTTAAAAAAGGCAAAGCTCTTACTTCCCAAGTTTAATGGCGAAAAAGAAAAGAGGAGGTAGTTTCCTCTGAGCAGGCGATGAGACAGCTGCTTAAAACGTTCTTGCATGTTTACAAGAATCAGAGCAGGGGCAAAGACGTTCCTGAAAGTCCAGGTCCAGTCGGCATGTCAACATCAAGCTGAGGTTGGCTGGTTTCTCGTTTCCCCCAATCTCAGTACATAGTCTCTTGCTATTTCTTAACCAGGAATACTTGACTCATATGATTTTAACACATATACTCTTAATCAAGATATCAAGTGCAGATAACTAACTGAGATCTGAATGGTAAATGAGTTCTCAAGCCTTTTAAAGATACCTAGACTTAAATACGTATTACTGAAAACCTCAGTCCATAATCAAACCACATGAAGATCTGGAAAGGCTAGATTGTGATAACTGTAGGTTATCAGTGAATGGATGGGGAAGCAAAACACAGAGGGTTTCAACATCTGCACTAATGATGCATGTGATTCTACAGTGATGCCATCATGCATTGTTCTTTGTTAAAAAAAAAAACCCACAGATGTGCATGATACCAGAAATATCTTAATAAAATATGTCAGTGCTGGTCCGCACTAATGTATCTGTGCTTCAAGGAAGGAGCGTAGTGGTTAGAGACAAACTATGGCAATAAAAGACCATGCATGCACAGAGCAGGGTGTGGCTATGGAATCTCTGAATGTTCTTGATTGTGGTGCCACCAAAAATTGCTCAAAAGAAAAAAAAAGTTTGAAAAGCTCAGCCTTCATAGTAACTTCATATTACTAATGTTTGATAACATTTAGTGAGTATCCTGATATTTTTTGCAGGGCACATGAGAATATTTAGTTATTCACATTTAAAATAAAATGTGTTTTAAATAATGATTAAAATATCTAGTTTTGTTTTTTATTTTCTAAAAAAACAAAAAGGCTAAAGACATGTAAACATGTAGCCAATCATACCTAAACACTACCACACAATGTTAGGTCAACAAAGGGATGTTTGCCCTAACTCCATGTTAGATTTCTCTAATATTTATGATTCAAAGTCAATATGGAGAGTAGCATGGGCCCATGCAGTTGTCTTCAGATAAAATAACTTTACTCACTTCTTATCCTTCCTGACATTTATTTGTGAACTATAAACAAAGCACCATTTTTTTCCAGTTTTCTATTACATTTGCACTTTTTTTTCCCCTTTTCACATGCACGCACCCAACCACTCACCAGTCTCCCAACTGCTAAGAGGGTAACTCTCTTGCACAGCTTCAGTATTTCTGTCCACTCTCAGCACCAACACATTGTCAATGCAAGGTCTCCCTCGTTCATCCTAGTACTGCTCTATACAAATGGTCCATAGACAGATGTTTCCGACATGCATCTGACACAGGCACCGAAATCACATCAAAGGTTTGTGAAAAGAAAGAACTCTGGTTCCCACAGTGTCTCACAGAGTAAAAATTTCCAGAAACACGCCTGGAAAAAAATGTCTGTACTTGAAACAAACTTCTCAAGCAATATAGATATGTCCTAAGGTCAGAACTGTAGAACATATTCTTCAAAAGTGTAAAACAAATTACAGCTACATTCATGTCCCTAAATTATCAAGAGAGCAATGTGGGGGTAGGAGTGGAGTCACCCAAATGTGCTTGTTTCAAGTAGACTATAGTTTTTTTTATGTAGGTAGAACATCTGTGCCTCTTAAGTGAGAATTATTCTTGAGAATTTCTCTTCTAACCTAAATGTGACATCATAGCTTGTCTGTATCTGTTGCATTCAAAACCACTTGAGGAGAACTGAAAGTGTCTGTTTTGTGTGTGTGTGTGTGGGGGGGTAGCTGTGTGTTGTGTGCCTGCTTCTGTGTGTGTGTATTAAAGAATGCATTTTTAGAAGAGACATTTTAATTAACCCCGATTTAGTAGACAATGCTGAAACACAGGGGATGTAAGACATTTCTGACCTATGCCTCTTAGTTATAATGATGATGATAAATGAGGCTGCATCCTGGGTCTAGGAATACTTGCCACAGGCATGATTTCTGAACGACTCCCCTCATTTCTCAATGCCCCGTATTAAGTGATAATGATGTTAAGCACAAGGGGGAGAGAGAGAGAGAGGAGAGAGAGAGAGAGAGAGAGAGAGAGAGAGAGAGAGAGAGAGAGAGAGAGAGAGAGAGAGAGAGAGAGAGAAGCAAAAGGAAACCAAAGAAAAGGAAGTGAACTGAAATAAGTATGTCACAGCTCCAAATCAACACCAGTGAAGTTAGTACAGAAAGGAGAACGTCCTTTAAGGGCAGTTCTGCCAGCAGCACTGGTATTTCCTGAGCAAATCTGGTACAGATTCTTGGGTTTTAATTAGCAAAGATGCCAGCCTAACAGGAATCCTGACGGTTCTCACTGACTCAGACCACTTGCCCTCATTATGAAAGTCTGTCTTCATCCTTCCTACAGAACCATACATCTGAGCACAGTAGCTAATGACGACAATCATCTCATTATTTTCTTGTAGCCCAAAGAATAAAAACAAGTTCTCTTGTAAAAAGCCCATGACCTTTTTTTTTTTTTTAAGTATTTTGGTTTTCAAAGAAAAAAATGTGGAATAACCCTATAGCTCTTTAAATGCCAAATTATTTCTCCATGTGAGTCATAAACATTGATTTTGGCATTTTGCCTACACCAAGAAAATCAGGGCTTTGAAGGCAATAAGCAAGTGACTTTACACAGAGCCTGCTATAATCTCTCAACCCCTACCTTCTTAGAAAAGCAGAGTTCACAGTGGTCGGTCAAAATTCTGTTTAGGGCTGGAAAAGACCAAGAAAAGCCACTCAGAAATTTCTAGAACCAATTAAATACCCTTGATTTACTGATTTAATAAAGAAACTCTGTCTTCTGACCTAAAAGGGTCAATGAGAATAAATATCAACAAAAGGGAAATGTTTTCATTGAAAACATAGGGAGGTATCTAATATATGTCTGAGATGCACTCATTTATCAGTGGAATGCTGGGGCAGAAGGGTAACAATTCATGCAGGAAAAGTCTTCACACATGGATGCTTACATTTTTACTCCAGACAGGTTAGAAGCTAACCTACCAATGCACCAAGGCTCTTGGGCACACTTCATTCACTTTCAAAGAAACAGTGGCTCTTTCTTTCATGCCATTTGCTCAGCCACAAACCTGAAAAATGTCTTTTTTCATAAAATCTTCTGCTGGTGGCTTATCATACTAGTAGAGTCCAGCATTCCCTTCCTTCTGCTGTACTGGCTGGTAATAGTTGGATGGTTGAGGGCTTGAGGGTCTAGCTGAGGGTCTTGCCTAACACACTGGCCCTTACTCTTGAGCATTTCTCAAAATAATATACCATCAAAGAAATCTGATAATTTAAATGATGGGAAATGATGCCAAATTTTAATGTGACTTTTTAGAACTATCATATATCATTATTTAAAAAGCTATCAATTCTATAAAGTCATAGTTAAACATTATACCCATGGTATACTAAAATGACACCTCTTTTGGTTGTGGGAATTTTGTGCTAATTACACCTCTTTCTTGTTTTCATTGGTGAGCCTTTAGTCTTAGAAATATTTTATTATGAACATCTTCAGACATATAGAAAATCTGCAATACAGAGAGCAACTATACCTCTTTTACTGAAATTTTGCTAATAATGTCACTGTACCTGTACTTGCTTTTATCGCACTTCTGTCATAATTTGTCACACTTTCCCCTTTTCTACCTAGCATTTTTATTTTTGATGTCTTTCAAAGCAAATTATATATATCAAAATATTTTCTTCTATGCACTGAAACATGCATACCATTAATAAATATTCCTCATTTTATATAAGCACTATATATAATATAACCCATTAAGTTTTATTACACTGAGTTATAACAATGATAACCTTCATCTAATTCCACATCTTCTACCAAGAATGACCAGGCTGTCACTGTTTCCTGACCCACAGCGTTCGTCTATATTTCATGGTTAGCTTTCCAGGCATTCAAAGATTCGAAGCGAAACATCAAATACAACAAGATTAGCGCAAGATAAATTCATAATTCCTTTTTAATATTTATTTTATTAGGTATTTATTTTATTTACATTTCCAATGCTATCCCAAAAGTCCCCCACCTGCTCCCCTATCCGCCCCTATAGCCCAAGCATGTTTCAACCTTTCTTTGCCACTCAACTTTGGCTCTTTTAAGGATAACCCAAGCTGCCTGCCCATGGAGACAGTCTATTCAGTAACAGATGTACTGTAATCAACACTTCAAATATACATTTGTTTGTTTCTATTAAATGTCTATATTGAACTTTGCCACACTATATAATGCTGCTGTGTAGTACACAGTGCAACAAGCCCCATGATTATATGGAATATATGCTCCATGATTACATAGACTATATGTTTTCAATTTGCTAGGCTACCCCACACAATGAAACACAGAAGCAAAGAGTAGAATGTTCATGGGAAGAACTTGCCCTCCTCGGGCTGGTGGGCTCCTCTTTCCTGGATAGCACCATGTTACTCTGTAATGACTCTGCATGTTTGCATTCTCTTCCTCTCTGTTAATATTAGAGTTTCAATGCTTATTTTTTCAGTTATCCATTATGCACCAGAAAATGAGCTGAACATGGTCTGAGTTAAAACAAGAAAGATATAACAGAAATCTGTTTGTCCTCTTCTACGGAAGTGGGGACAGATAAAGATGATACAGGCTGAAAAAGGTGTTAGAAAGCCAGGCAGGGGCATATAATGTCAATCATAGAAGAATGGAAATTTTGCCGTTGAGAGTAGCCTCCAGGCTGAGGCTTGGACTAGATCTTAGCCTTACTGTACTTCCTTCGCACACTAAATTCAGACCACCTTCTCTGTCATGTGTGAACTCCCTCTCACTTTTATCAGTGTGGACTGTGGAGCACTTTTCCCTGCCCGGAGAAAGGGCTGGCAATAATAAGGCATCAGATGGCTCTCACTTGGTTTCTAGCAAGTAAAATCCAGGAAAAGTTCAAAGCTACGACTATATTATCTTTCTCCCCATTGGTCTCCTCCTTGAATATCCCACAGTGACTATGAAGTTTAAGCTCAAAGAACTTATTATGTTTCTACTCTGTGCAGTGGAGTCTGGCTCCAGAATATGAAAAGCATAGCCATGCAAGGGCCGCCAAAGCACTGAAGTCTGTCAAAGTTCATTCCCTACCAATATTTGTTAGCTTCTCTCAGAGTAGAAACACATCACAGGGGATTTTTGCTCTTGCTGAAAAATGTGCAAGAGGAAGCAGACTGGGCTGAATGCATTCCGCATCTCACACTCGCACGAGTTCTATGTGTTCATTCACTTGTTAGACGTGTTAGAAGCGTTCTGCGGTTGTTTGTACTGACTGCAGGAGAGCAGATGTTTCAGAGAGAGATGATAAGAGATCAGACAAAAGAAAGATACTTAAACGTTATGCCAAACAATGTTTGAATAAGGCTAGCCACTTGGACAAAGAGGCAGAAGTTAGTTTTACATGTCAGTGGATAGAAAAATAAAAATGCTACCCTTTACCATTTGCATGATAATAATACTAGCAAATAGCTTTATAATTTCTCCATAAGAACACACTTATAATTACTGGTGATAAAATTGAGATGCTCATATCTCAAATGTAGTCAGCATGCTTTAACTCTTCTTTTGAAAATGTTAATTCTCAATAAGGAGTTATTTGAGCATGACACAAACTTCCTGTTTTGATTTGTGTTAGAAGCAACAAATGACATCATGACATGGGACACACTGAGCCTAACTATTCGGGAAAACACAAAAGCGCTTGTTCACAGATTCAATCCTGCATGGGCGAGTTCCGTTTGCTCCCTACGTGGTTTTAGAGCCACACTCATTCACATCTAGTATTACAGTTTTCTGTTATATTTTAGATAACTTGTCTTTTACCTCCTTATTATTTCCTCCAGGTTGTAACTCTTCTACTAACTCTCACTGTTAAGCACATACCAGGACCGGTTCACTGTAAAATGTACAGTATTGTGGTATGTCCTACTTCCCAAAAGATTTATACATATAAAACTTTCCCACCATTTAACTGAGTTTTGCCTTGGTGTTAGAGCATCTGACTCAAATTTAAAGTGTTATTCTCAACTCTATTTTCTCCAGAAAACTTATGATTTTTCATTTTATTTCACGATTCAAAATTCATGAATTTTGTAACATACATGTTTTCTTATAGCAGAACTAATTGTAATTTTTTTTTGCTATCTGTGTGATTTTCCCAAGTTCTTCACTATAATTTACAAGTGTCCTATAACAAAAAATAACGGGATTATTTAAGTTTCATCATTTAAATGGAAGCCTTTTCTCTTTAATATACTTTACCAAGGTTTTATATTTGAAGTTTTAGCAATGATTAAGGGGATAAGAATCAGAATTTCTCTGGTGGGAGAAAAATCCAAAGAGCACATTGACAGGAACAAGCATCAATAGATGTATTAAATGTATGAGTCACTGACCGTGATCTATGTTGCCTGAGAAGACAGCCTTCAAATACCGAATAGTATCCATAATCTATTATATTTTTGGAAATACACATCAAAGCTTCTTTGGAAAAACTATAAAGTATTGTTCAGTATGAGCTAGAGTATAGAATCCCATTATTACCTAACAAAAAGCTTCTGGAATCACAGGGACTAAACAAGGAAAGCGGTGGACTAAAAAGATGTGTGGAAAACTGATTACAGAACCTTCTATGGATGAAGGGTCTTGAGGCAGCTGACTTACTAAATATGACCCTATGATAGCAGGCCCAAGTTTGTTTCTATTAATTAACCCTACAAGTAATTTAGTTAACAAATTGAAAGATATTATCAACACACACACACACACACACACACACACACACACACACACTGGTACCATATTACTACCAGGGGTTGCATACCTTATGGAAATATTTATAGAGCCATGTGCCAGTGGTTCTATAACTTATAGAGATATAGAATAAGTTGGCAAACTATTGTGAGGAGGGTATCAGGGATATGTTATTATGTTCTATATTTTTATTTTGCTCTGTATTTTTAGATTACAGACAACAGTATGAAGTTAGAAATAATTTTTGACAGAATTTCATGTTTTATGCATTTTTCTGTATAAGTTTTCTATGGCATGTATCGTGAGATTTTCATAAGGCTTTGATGATGGTGTGAAATACTTTTGAAGGCTCATGAGCTCTGAGTAAACTGTTTTTGTCAGATTTGGATTTTTGCTTGCCTGTTCTTTTTTGTAAAAGAAAAGAGAGAATTAACACGAAGCAGCAGGTCTGCAGCTTTCCCAAGGAAATAAAAGGAAAAGTTCCTGACAGAGCAAATCCAAACCAATTAAGCAGAACAGAAACAATTTTACAGAGAATAAAGGCATAGCTGAATATCAAATATAGATCTAATATCGATGCAAATAAATCATGCAGCTCTAATTGTGAGATTTACATAAGTGTGTCATGTCATTTCTAATATATTCATCATATTTTATTTAATATTATTAAAATTCATATTTAGATGGCCCTGTGTATTTGAATTAGTGTTGTTTCATCATCTTAGTTCTTTCTGTACAATCTAAGATTCTCAATAATTAGAAAATTTAAAGGATTTTAAATTATTGAGGTAAATATTTTCATTGACTGATGATTCATAAGCCATAGTACCATACACATAGAAACCAAATGCCATCTTCCTTATTGATAACAAATTGGATGAAGGCCACCTAAGAGCAGGAATTAGGTTAAGTCTTATAAGAGAAGCTGTATAATGCTTAGTAGAAGACTTAGCCCCTTTATCATGTATCCACATGACAGAACAAGAGAATATAGAAAACGCTATTGAATATTTTGAATGAATATGGTTTCCCCTATTATGTAGGAAGTAGTCGCAAGGCCTACCAGAGACCAACCACCAAACCATAGTTAGCCTACTTCCCATCTTGCAACTTTGAAAGGCAGTTGAGTAGGCAGGAGCCACTCATGAGGATAAAGATCTGTTCCCTTGATGGAGTGTCAACATTTTGGTTCTGTCTTAAAAAGGGGGCGGGGCTCAACTCAGAATCATTTAAATACTGTTTCAGAGCCAGTGAAGGATGGGTCATGGCATTTCAGCATCCTTCTCAAAGTACAGAATTTCAGAATGATGAAATCTTCACTATGCTGTGTATAGGTGCGGTAGACATAAAGTCAGAGCTGAAGATAAATGTGGCCTGCTTACACTTCAAAATTTAGTGATCAGTAGGGAGTCACCTCCCCCACATAACCACAACCAAACCTATGGTAAAAACCTTTCCTCAAAGGGTTTATAGATATTGCTACCTTTCTATGTTCTGAGCTCTGCAGAGGTCTATCAGCACACTAAAAAGGTTTACTGTTGCCTTAATTAAATACTCCTCAAAGAGATAGTGGATCCTGATCTCAAATCAGTCGCTTTAAACATAAGCACCAGTGAAAATCAAATAGCTGGGAGAACTATAAGCCACATTCTTTCTTCATTTATTTTTCTATTAAAAATTTCACTCTTTAGGAGTCCCATATGAAAACCAAGCTGCATATTTTTACATATGTGTAGAGGACCTAGGTCCATCCCACACATGTTCTCCAGTTGGCAGTTCAGTCTCTATGAGCCTCTATGGGTTCAGGTTAGTTGATTCTATAGGGTATTTTGTTGTGTTCTTGCCCCCTCTGGCTCCTTCAATCCTTTCTCCCTTCCACCACACAAGATTTCCCAAGCTCCACTTAATGCTCAGCTGTGGGTCTCTGCATCTGTTTCCATTAGTTTCTGGGTGAAACCTCTCAGATGACAGTTAGGCTATGATCCTGTCTTCAAGTATAGCATATTATTAATAGTGTCAGGGTGGGCTTCCTCTCTTGGCATGAGTCTCAAGCTGGGCCTATTATTGGTTGGACCTTTCCTCAAAGTTGGCTCCATGTTTTACCCCAGAACATCTTGTGGGACTAATGTTTTATTGCTGGGTTGGTACCCAGTCCCTCCATTGGATGTCTTGCCTTGTTACAGATGGCTAGTGCAAGCTCCATATTCTCTATTGCTAGAAGTCTTAGTAGAGGCTGTCCCTGACTACACTGCCTACCATAGGATCCCTTTCCCCTAACTGAGCTGCCTCATGAAGCCTCAATAGAAAATGCCCCTAGTCTTATTGCAACTTGATATGACAAAGCTGGCTTATATTCGTGGGAGGCCTCCCCATTTCTGAGAAGAAGTATGGAGGGAAGAGTAGATGAGAGGGGAATAGTGGAAGGAAAGGAGGGAGAGGAAGCTGTGTTAAGGATGAGAAGTAAACAAACAACTTAGTCAATTAAAAAAAAACTAGAAAGAGAAAAAAATCCTAAAATAATCATATTAACATTTTGCAGTGCCACTAATAATAAATTCCAAGGACTTGAGAAGGTAAAAGATCCCTTCTCACTATGTGAAAATCATTTTCTTGAAGATATTTTGCAAACACATTAAGGGCAAAAATATCTTAACCAGTTATGCTTGGTTATACCTACCACAGGTAACTATAAACAGAAAATATGTTGGTCATGACAGAAATTATATAACTTGTGAAAAATATATTGTTTTTCACTAATAACAATAGCAACTAAGCAGTGATCACTAAAACATCATTAAATCGTGACTACACTGTTATTACTGACATTCTTATTCTGAGGAATGTGAGCACATGTTATCTGAGAAGTTCCCGGGACAGAAGTTGGTAACCACAGCTCAGTTTGTTTAACAGCTGCTATGATGGTTTCATCTTGGACATCAAATTAAGTGGGTTGAGAATTATCTAGGAGATTAAGGAAGCACGTACTGGGTGTGTCTGTGAAGGTGTTAGGGAGGGAAGTAACTAAGGTTGGAAGATATATGTGGCAGCGTCATCCCTTGGGCTGGAGGTCTGAATGGAATAAAAGGAGAGAAAGGAGAACACTCAGGAGAACACAGATATCCCCTCTCTCGCCTTCCGGCTGCCGTGATATAAATTGCTCTCTAATGTACTTCCTCCAGGATGGCTTCAAACATCTATAACCATAAGCTTTACAAGCTATTTCTCATTAAACTTGTGAACAAGAAGCAACACAATGTACCTACAGTTTTGATTAATTTATTTGTATAATTTGCAGATAACATTGCTTCTTTCAGAAGACATTTAGTTTTCCATATATAAGTCATTAGATATCTTCCCCTCTTTCCTGTTATCCATAAACAATGAGCCTTCTTAGTAATCACTAGAGGTCCATTAGGAAGTTGTAGGCCATCTCAAATGCTAAGTGTCTTTCCCTCTCCTCAAGTATGCATAGGATGATATATGGTTACTTTGTTTTAATCTTTAAATCTTCAAAAACTCTAACAGTAAGACTCTATCTCTTTCAGCCCTGTTGTGTAGCAGGAAAAATTATACCCTGGGTGCATTATCCAGGTTCATAGGTCAAATTCAGCTTTTTTTCCCTTCTTTTACAGGCCCTTGCAATAAGAATGCTATTATAAATAGGCTGTTCATCAAGACTAGCCCCAACAAATACAGATAAGTAATAAAACAAGCCAGGCTGCTAGAATGTAAAAGATTTATAAGGATGGCGTGTACGGGCAATAAGAACCAGAGTTCAGAGGTCTTCTGAATCATACACAGGATGAAAAATCAGAATGATTTAGAAAAAAAAAGTGATACATTAGTTTTCTGTATTATTTCTCTTTTTGTGCTTTAAGAAAAAGTAAACTTGACAAATACAGAGGCAGATGCTCACAGTCAACCATTGGACTGGGCACAAGGTCCCCGATGGAGGAGTCAGAGAAAGGACTGAAGGATCTGAAGGGGTTTGCAACTCCATAGGAAGAACAACAATATCAGCCAATCAGATAACTCCCCACACCTCTTGTGGCGCTCTTGCAGAGTGACAGTAATATCACAGAGAGGCATTCATCCTGTTCTCTGTGTATTAAGATGCTGATATATGTGCATGATGAAGAAACTAGAGTTCCCTCAGCGGGAAATGACTTGTGTGTCTACAGCCATTTTGTGTCCTAATGCTACAATACTGGAGAACAAATGAAATGTGAAAAAAAGAGACATCACAGGTTACTTACATCTTCAAAAATAGTTGGCTCTGTGAACAAGAGCAAATCAATGAAAACAGACCATTTCCCATAGCCTTCACTAGTAATAATTTAGTAATAATAGTTTATAATTTACCACAAAGAGCAGATATTAGTTCTCTTCAATTTACCATACTTCTAATTATTTTTAATATTGGAATGTTTTACTTCAATTTTTAATTTAGTTTAATTTAAAATATAAGCTATATAGAAATAACATTTATTTATTGTATGTATTTGTATATGCATGTGGGGTGGGGGTAGGTGTACATGCCACAGTCCATGTGTAGAAATTGGAGGATAACTGGTAAGAGCCAATCCTTGCCTTTCTTTTGGTTGACTTCAAGAATTGAACTGAAGATGGCTTGATGTCTGAACCATCTTGCTGGGTTTCTTACTTAACATTTTATATCTGGATATACATTGTGTATAGTTATAATCTTCACGAAGGACTTCAAGGACTTTTTGGATGGTGGTGATAATTAAAGAGACATGACATTGAAGAAAACAAACCCGAGATCACTAGAGTTCTTGAATTCCACTTGCCACATCATGGTAAAATATAGGAAGTTCTCAGTGATAGAGTTAAAAAGAAATTTTAAAATGATTCATCGAAATATATAGATCTAACCTGATACTTTCAATATAATCCCATAGTTTCCATCATTAGGTAGTATAAAAATATTAAGGAATATTAATACTGATCAAGATTATTGACGACATCTTTGAATTTTTATGGGGTTATTTGAAGACCCTAGAAGCATTTCACAAATACCAAGTTCAAGCAATATTCAACTGGTTTTTCAAAGGGAATAACAAAAGGAAAAGAAAGCCAATTTGAAACAGAATCTGTATGCTATTGCAATTAGAGATTCTGATATTTAAATTAGGTTCTGACTGTGTGAAAGAATTCTTCCACAGAGGTGAATCAATCCAGGAATGCTTAAGAAGCTGGTTTGAAACTGGATGGAAAAAGTATAATTTCCAGGTTGCAACTGTGTTCCATCTACGTCCCGACGAGAGAAGCAGAGCTACCTCATTACCCTTCATAATGGGAGTGAGGGACGCTGCAGCTAATGCAGGATGTGACAAGAAAATCCCCGCCATTGGACTAATGAGCTTATTACTCTCCGTGTGAAAAAGCACTGCTCAAAATCACGCCTCCAAAGATAATGTTGAAATTATTTTACTGTTAAAGTGCAGTAAAGAAGCTTATCAGGATTACTGATGAAAACCCATCCAGGATATTTTGTTAATATTTGACTAATGATGTAATCACCAATTAGTTTGGTCAGGTATTATATGCTTAATACAAGCTGTTAATCAACTTCTCTTTATCATAGATTACTATCAATCAATGTTTTACAGATATTATTAAGGAGGTACACTTGTTATACTTTGATACATAATCCATATACATGCTAGGAATATACACATGTATATATAATTACATATAACATAGCTACATAATTTATTCCCCACAGGGGCAAAACCAGATAATATTGTTACTGCTTTTCAGGTGAATTAAACAAGCCACAAAAGATGAAACTCACTAAGATGGTACAGCAGGTGAATGATACGGGCAGGACTCAAGCTCGACCTGTTTCAGGAGTCTGAGTTCCGAGCCAATGTTTCAGCATAGGTATCTATGGGTGGCTGAATATTACAGTAAACTCCTGAGACTATCAAATGCTAGGAAGATAGATCTGTACATCATCCAGGAGAGAGGCAAGAAAGGCAACACAGGGAGTGAAATAGATGCTGAACTCCCTTCATCTTAGAGAACATTTTGTGGACATGTTTACTCTACATACTGGACATAGAATCCTGTGTCCCATGAACTTTCAGGGTTACCCCCTATTTTCACAGTGTAACATGAGTAGAGAGAGATATAATTTATAGTCTTGAGGGTCCCTAATCTTTAATAATATATTCCCTTCCCCTTCTATTAGTAGTAACTGGAAAAAGTTTGGTGAGATGAAATATACCTGTCACATGTAAAATCTAATTAGTAATATATGCAAATATAATCACTTGTACATTAAACAATGTGTTTCCCTCAACTGTTTTACTTTGAAATTTTATGAATTAAGTCTCTCTCTTCCTCTCTCTCTCTCTCTCTCTCTCTCTCTCTCTCGTAAATAATATGATCTCAGTAGGTTCTTCCAAAATCATGTTAGAAACCTGGGCTTGTGATTACCTTAATTCAGTGATATGATGATAACAAATTCTTATGCCCCCCTAACTGCTTCCATTCTAGTTCAGGAACAATGTAAAGATGGTAGTTGGAAAGACAGAGAATTAGTAAATTGGATTGGGATTTTAGAGAGCTTGCTCAGGAAAAATATTAGATATTAGATGATTAGAATAATGAACCAGATGAAATCTACCCAGTTTTCTTAAGGAGCAAGAATAGCTAATGTGGGTAATTTTGGATGATGTTCAGCTTGTCTAACACCACTAAGGAGAAGACAATCAGCGCAGTCTGGGTGAGTATGGCAAGGGGATAGGCTAAGGGGCATAGAACCAGTGGGCTTTCCAGAAGGACCAAGGAAGGTCCCAGAGATCTTGGCTTTTATTCTTTTTCAAGTACAATTAGATTTCATTGAAGTCCAAAAACTATCAATTTTAACTACTCAGTATAAGTTTGCATTCTCAACATAATATTTCTTCTGTATTGTAATTTTTAAAAGCTTCCATTGGTCCCTGCTATTCTCAACACAGTTCAATACTATGAGATTGAAACACATTTTGCACCCTATTACCAGCAATGCCCTCAAGAGTCTGGAATCTTTGGAAACCTAATTAGCAATGTCCCTATACTTAGAACTTGCTGACATTTTATATTTAATAATATGCCCCTTTTGTTATCTTATTGTCTCTGTCTTTTCTTTCGATTTTCTATTTTCCTTAAAGATATAAAACAAAAATTTATGTTACTCGATTGACTTTTTTTACACACAGCGAGAGGCATGAAAAAGCTTATTCTTACGTTTTGTGCTGTCTCTTTCTACTATTATTTATTTTCTTGATGTTCTGGGAAGATCATTAATTTTTAAATCTATGTATTGGTAAGATTTGTCCTGTACATTCTGGTTTGATTAATGATATTGTTTCACTTAAATAAAGATAAAATCAGGCTATGTTTATACAAATACTGATTAAGCAATTAACATTTTCTTTACATAAATATTCATTTCAATCCATTGTCTCCCAGATCCTATCAGTCTTGGGACATGGAGACGACCAACAGGACAATCTTTTTCATGCATACTGTGGTGTAGTGACTTTCCTTTGAAAACAGAAAACTTTCTCTCTGTCTGAAAATGGGAATGGACAGAGAGGAAATGGAATTGGAGTCACCCTTATTAACAGTATATTAGACAGTGAATAGAGCATTGGCAGATGGCAACCTGCTTCTCATCAACTTCTTCTTCCTTTACTCACTGTGGGATCTCAGGAGCTCAGGGTGGGCTCTTAGTAGCTTGTGGCAGAGCCCTAGCATCTCCTCTCTGAAGTGAGGACACTTCCTTGCCTGGCAAATAGGCCACTCAAATACATTGCCTTTAAAGTCCTTTACAAAGCCGAATGATTAGCCGGGGGGTGGGGGGTGGGGGCGCATTCAATACAGCTTGGTTATAAGAATAATAGTTCTCAGAACTACAGCCATGAATCAATAATTATTTCTCCCACCAACTCATGGCATCAAAGTTCCTGTTTGAGCCCTGATATTCGCGCATCTGACTTGGGGGTCATTACCATTCTGCAAAAATCTAATGGTCTGCTTCCATTAAAAAATTAAGCAAGTATCATACTGAAATGTTTTTCAATTATATTCAGAAATGTAAAGAGAAGCATATAAATAGCCGTTCTGAGTAGAATTCTTTTCTAATGGAGCCTTCCTAGCAAGATTTAATTGTGTTGGAGGGAGCTAAACTGACAGATGTGGAGGCAGAGCCCTGAGTGCGTCAGTCCGGAAGGAGAGGTGAATCCAATTAAAAGGATGACATAGCTGTCACCTCACCCAACTTATTCCCGTTATTAGTTGCACTTTGCTTTTTTAAGTTTTGCTAAGGAGGGGAATAGAAGTATTTTATCTAGCCAATGTATAGAACATTTCTGGGAATTCCTTGTAATTTAAAATACTGTCACATCTTCTTCTTCTTTTTTTTTTTTTCACTTGCAATTATATATTTCCATTCTTAGGCCTTTCTCCTCAGTTTAACTTTTTCCTTCTTCTATCTTAGATATGTCAACTAGGAGGATAGACCCTTTCCTTCTTTTAGGTAAATAAGTGGGGAGATGGGGAGGGAGTGGAGTTGAGGACCACTGAGGTTTGTTCTCTTTGAGGTGGATCTCAGCTTAAGTCTTTTCTTTCCACCCTGTGATAACATGTGATAGCAGCTGTAGTGTAGGCTTGTTGTATTTTTTTTTTAACAGTACCCTGTGATAGACGCATCAACAACAAATGTGCACTTTTAGTAAGTAAGGCTGCTTCTCACCATCGACTCAGGCAGTCAATCTGTAAATATTTATTGGTTTATCAGTAATATGTCTAGTGTGAAGGGAAGTTCTTCAGAGAAGAAGCACATTCCTGACAATTGTGTTGTCAGTATGTACTTAAAATGACTGCAATAGCCACACACACACACACACACACACACACACACACACACACACACGTATACACACACACACCTTAAAAAGGAGATTTCTCAGACAGTGAAAACTCACAATATCAGTTTTGAAAAGATGGAAAAAGTGAATTGGGGAAGAACAGGTTGTCACTGTCACTACAGGAGTGAAAGCTAGACTGAGGCTGAGGTCATTACTAAACAAACACAAACAGACATTTCTTACTGCAAACACCAAGAACCTGCAAAGAAAGTTTTCTTTTAATTTGAAAATAATGTTTTAAAAATTAAGTAGATATAAAGTATTTAGACTAAAATTTCATATATTCTTAATAATTTTTAAAGTTGATTTTTGTAGGTGGGTGGCTCTATGAGATGGGTGTACCCAGCAGTGTGTTCCTGTGGACTTCAAAGGACAACTTGGAGGAGTTGGTCTTGCTTGGTACCACATGAGTTCCAGGGAATAAATTCAGGTCATTAGTCTTGCTAACAAGTGCTGCTACCAATTTAGCCATGATACATATGATTATGGTACCAATAAATACCAGAGAAATAACACAGAAAGTAGCAAGAATAAAAGCAGAGAGCAAGTTATGAGGAACTCGGCAAACAACTCTAGGAAACAGAAAACCCAAATCCATTTAAAGAGAATTAGAACTGCATGGGATGGACTCATTCTGATGGATAGGTCACTCAGCATCATATACAAATTCTTACACAGAGAACTAACTCTGTACCAAAAAGCAGACATGCACAATGATGACTTTCTGGAAAAACTCTATATGATATTAAATATTTTATCAGAGTAATATTAAATTTTCTGTTGAAATAGGTTTAAAATATAGTAATCTAGAGTTATTCTTTCAAGAAATCAATGAGACACATTAGTTTTTTTTTTTTAAATAGAATTACTCCATGAATTAATTTAAATAGAATTACTCCATGATACAGTTTAAAACAACTATAATAAGCCTGGAAATTCTAATTCTCTTTAAGCAGAAGTAAATGCTATGTTTACATAAAAGATTGTGCATAGTGATTATTTTTATTTATTTATTTATTTTGTAATTACCAAATGTGTTGCAACTGATGATCTGATAAACCATACGCAGACTATCCATGCAAAGGCAGTGCAGACATGAACATTTGCTAACTTGCTGTTACAGGCAGCCTACAATCCAACCTCAAGAGTTTTAAGGATAAGATATCAGATAGTTGCATCTGCAGGACTATTTTCACATCATATCATAGGAATTACAACTGATACAGATGAGAAGCAGGTAAGTCCAGCCACAGGTGGGATCCAGGGTGGGTACTAGAGAGCAGGGCAGAAGGGTGAGCCAACTGTGCCCACAAAGGCAAGCTCTAGATCCCACGGAAAGCTCAGTGAGGAGCATGACCAAGTAGAACATTAGACTGAGACTCAGCACTCATCAGTCACAGGCTCAGGGACTCACTAGGAAAGCTGCTTTACAGCCTCATTTTTTACCACTATATCTGTGCTACTTTAATAGCAGAACATGGATCAACACTCACAGAATTGAATAAAAGGCATAAAATAGAGTATATAACTTCTTTTTTTTCTGAGGCTGTTTCGCTATGTAACTCTGGTTGTACTGTAACTCATTCTGCAGACCAGGCTAGACTCTTACTCAGAGATCTGCCTGCCTCTACTTCCCAAGTACTGGGGTTTAAAGGTATATGCCACCACCACAACCAGGCTGACTGTGTAAATTGTAACTTCTATTTCAATAAACAGCTCATTTTTAAAAAATTCCCTGGTGGTGGAGCTTGTCTGTCCTTGGTGGTGTGTAACACCTAACCACAGCCATGGCTTGGTCATCCCTGTACCTACTGCTTCTGGCTGCTTTTGTGTTAGTCCCTTTCCAGGGCTTTGTAGACTGAGATGCTTGCCATTTTCATTTTAAGGTTCTTTCTCTATTGCTCCCTACCAAGACTGATCAGATAAACCCATTTGTTGTGTTTATATTCATAATACCTTGAATTATTGAATCAAGATGGAGTTCTGTTATGCTTATAATATAGTTAATCCAGATTATGCAGGCTGGATTCAAACTGGATCTAGTTGGCTTAGCAATGGTTAGAAATTAGGTATAGATTCCGATATTATTATAAAATAGAATTCTGTGTCTAGTTGCTGTCTCCAGTTGTCAGATAGATGCATAGTTTAAATATAGGGACACTGAATAACAGCCTGATTTATTTAGCTTCAAAACAGAAAGTTCAAACAGAGAGGAACTCAGAGTAGCTTCAATTTACAGACGAGGAAGCTTATGGGGGATAAACATACCAATTTGTCCAATGATACACAGCCGGGCGATGTTGAAGTTAGGGAGTTAATGGGAGGCAGAGACAGGCAGATTTCTGAGTTCGAGGTCAACCTGGTCTACAGAGTGAGTTCCAGGACAGCCAGGGCTACTCAGAGAAACCCTGAAACCCTGTCTCGAAAAACAAAACAAAAACAAAACAAACAAACACAAAAATTTATGCCTGAATTATTCCAAATTAACAGAGGCACGGTGGGAGAGACTTAAAAGCCTCAGTTAATGAATAACAATGTAACTGAGGAAACTGAAGAGAAGAACACTGTCGGAAGATGGATCACAGCCTTAGACAGGCCTGAGCACCTCAGCCACATATGAAGATCAGAATGCTTTGCCAGTGAAAATGCTATTTTGCAGCCTATAATTTTTTAGTTACTATCTAGCTGAAAATGTGAATTTTATTAATTTTGTATATTGATCAGGCAGGGAGTAAGGAAGTATTAGTTAGCTTCCTTCCTCAAGCTCATTTCTTAAAGTATTTTTTTTCCTTTTTCGTTTCATGTGTGTGTGCTGTGATTGTATGTATACATGTGTGTTGGCCCACTTGTGTAAAGCTTCATGTGTGTGTGTCAATCTGTGGAGAACAGAGGTAATCTAAATATCTTCCTTACTATCGATCTTATTCTTTTTGAAGTAGGCCTTTCAATCAAAGCCCAAACTCACTTACACTGGCCAACCAGCTTGCTCTGGAGTCCTACCTTCTCATCCTGATGAGGCTGCCGCACCCACTAGATATTTATTAGTTCTAGCATCCTACTCAGCAAGCACTGTAGGTACTGAGCCATGTCCCCTACCCGAACAATTTCCTACTCATCTACTTTATTGCTGCTTCAACATATACAACATATTTTCTAAGTTGTGCATAGGAAAGAGGTAAATATATCTATGTACAGTTAGCCTCATTATCACATCTTAATTTAAATAAAAATATCTTTAAAGACTGAAGGATTATTAAGCTCCTGTGAATTTCTGAGAACTGGATTAGGCCAGATATAAGAACAATCAGGAGATTATCTTTTCCCGAATAAGCTCAGAAGCCCTGAAGACTACTCCAATAGAGCATACATGTAAAAATGTCTAAAACATTGTTTGACACAGAATAGTCAATGAATGCCAGCGATGAAAGCAAAGGGTGTTAACACCAAGTCCATATAATAGGAAGGCTGTATTCATGCCAGAAACTATGACAAATTTGAAATTTAAGTAGCCATTAGCTTGGCATCCCCCAGCAGGGCGTTTGTACCCATTAGAATTCTCTTCAGTCTCAACTTAAAACTCTTGCCTCTTTGACCTCGTCAGTGGCAAACTGAATGACATGACACATGGAAATAAACTGACCACAGAGACCTTACTCAGAATGGCGGGCATTGCTGTTGTAAGTGAGCTTTGAAGTCCACTTCTGTAACGTGAAGCTTTCCCTTCCTTTCAGCTTTGCAAAGCCAGGCTCTTTTCCAGAAAAGAAGCCCTGACAGCAACAGGCAGGAAAGAACCCTTCTCCCTCTGAGAAACTCACAGTGTTTACCCCATCATCTCCGAATGTCAAAACCCAGCAACAGGGATGGAGCAAATGTCACTGATGCTTACTCCTTAGAAAGAAGAGAAATTAGACACGTTTGTGGTAAATTTATATTATGGAAATACAGACAAATCTTAAATATTTACCAAACTTCAAACCATATACATTCATCTATTTTATTAGGAAAGATTCCTACTTTGTTTGTCTAAGATAGCGGTTGATGAAAAGTAAGAAGACATAAAAACAGCATCAGCTTTGGCAAAGAAAACAACCCCTATAGCTTTCAAGGGCGAGTTCTTTTGACAAACATTACTCAGTGCAATTGTAAGAATTGTAACATGTCATGATAAGTGTTTAATGTTTAATTTTAGTATTTCAGAAGCTGAATTAATTTCCTACCATATTCCATAAGCATTAAATACTTAATAACCTGAAGGAATTTCTGTTTCTAAATGTATTGTAACATTGATAACTTTTGCAACAACATTTTAAGTTATAAGCCATTAAGGAACATATTGAGTGAAAAAATATTAAAAAGAGAAACAACCAAAATTTTGGAAGATAATCTTTTAGCGTGTTTGTGGTTCCATCAATGAAACACATTTGTAAAGTGGTTGTAGATATGGTGCAGTGCTTTAAAAGCTTTGAGTCTAAAGCTTTGCTTTGGTTCTGTTTATGGCTTTTTTGTATATACTGATTTTCACACAGACGTTTTTCATCTAACTTGTAACTGAGACGTATTAATTAGTACAAAGTGAATATGCTCTGGCACTTTCTCTGAAACCCTGCAGTCAACCCTTTGCCTATAACTTTCCAGTTGTAAAATAAATAAATAAAAAGCCTTCCACATGCTTCATTTTCCCTAAAGAGCAGCATGAGATTTCCAATCCTTTGCTTGAACACATGAAATATTAAGAGCCAATTTTCAGCGGCACCTCTGTCACTTCCATTATCATTCTACACATCCAGAGGTGATAATGGACTCTGCAAATTGCAGTCTTTCTCTGTCCCAGACCACTAAAGTTTCACCGGGGGACAGCTCCACACAAAGGGTGGCCCAGATGTATGTTAATGGCACCGTGCAGCAAACTGCAGCCACTGGCACATAGGACACACAATGTGATGTGTTACCCACAGGACAAGCAAAATGAGCAGAAAACAATTTTCTTAGGAATTCAGTAAAATAAACACTAATCCTTCCTCACAAATTGAATACATATCCTTGTCCTCTCAGATCCCTGGAAAGAGAAGACAAACTCCCAACTGACTCACTACAAGGAATCAGCTCTGCAAACCACCACAGGAAGGATACCGATGTCATTGAAATGCGGAGGATTATGGGCAAGGAGGTTATTTCTCATCACCTTCCTCAGATATACCACACATACATGCCAACATATGTAAAATGACATTTCAAAAGTGAAGTGAAAGAAAGAGAAAAAGATGTCAGAATGCCGCTTTTCCATCCACTGCTGAACTGCTGTCCACTAGTCTCTGCGGGGACTTAGTCTATAAGAAACAAACTTTACAATAGGAAAGAGAATGGATTAAACTGTTTTCAAATGACTGCAGATCCTGCATCCTGAGCAAAAGGGATCACAATTCAAGGACATTGTAGGAGGAGAAGAAAGGGATTTCAAAGGAGGATGCTTTTACCATAGAAAGATATCTAATTGGTTGTCCCCTGTTAACACTGGCTTAGTGGTCACACATTGAACCATGAGATTGTTTGTAGGTGTTCTACAGCAAAGAATGGGGTGAGAACTTCTGTGGAAGAGAAGGAACTTTGAGGATGAGCCAAACAAACAAACTGGATTCCCTTGCTCAGTTTGCCAAATGTTGGTTTATATACTAGACAATATAAACACATGCTACATAATAGTACTTAATTTGTTAATGGAGCTAAATGTTGAGTAGGATAAAGAAAGGCCAATTTAAATTCCATTAGTATAATATAAACTAAATTTATAACTATTAGCAAGACCAGGAAAATAAAATGCAAGAAACAATAACAAAAAAAATGAACCAGGTTAAAGGATTCTAGTAAAATCAACTTTTTCTATGGTTACTTTAGGATAAAGGTATTAGCCATGATTGTGAGGGAGAGAGAAATGGCAGGGGGATGTCATCCTGAGTGAGGTAACCCAACCACAAAAGAACACACATGGTATGTACTTACTGATAAGCGGATATTAGCCCAGAAACTTAGAATATCCAAGATACAATTTGCAAAATACATGAAACTCAAGAAGAAGGAAGACCAAATTGTGGATATTTATTTCCTTCTTAGAATGGGGAACAAAATACCCATGGAAGGAGTTACAGAGACAAAGTTCAGAGCTAAGATGGAAGGAAAGACCATTCAGAGACTGCCCCACCTGGAGATCCATCCCATAAACAACCACCAAACTCAGACACTATGGCAGATGCCGGAAAGATTTTGCTTACATGACCCTGACATAGCTCTCTCTTGTGAATCTATGCCAATGCCTGGCAAATACAGAAGTGGATACTCACAGTCATCTATTGGATGGAACACAGGGTCCCTAATGAAGGAGCTAGAGAAAGTACCTAAGGAGCTAAAGAGGTCTCCAACCCTATAGGAGGAACAACAATATGAACTAACCAGTACCCCCCAGAGCTGTGTCTCTAGTTGCATATGTAGCAGAGGATGGCCTAGTTGGCAATCAATGGTAGGAGAGGCCCTTGGTATTTCGAGGATCATATGCCCCAACACAGGGGAATGCCAGGGCCAGGAAGTAGGAGTGGGTGAATTGGGGAGCAGGGTTTGGGGAGGGTATAGGGGGCTTTGGGGATAGCATTTGAAATGTAAATGAAGAAAATATCTAATAAAAAAAAGAAAAAGAAATGGCAGGAAGATGGAGGGGCAAGAGGTAAAAGTCTTCAATATGCACTGTGAATAAGACTGCAATAGTTTAGCAACAGATTTAATTAATATAAAATTAAGATATTGTAGTTTTTCTTTGCACTTCATATTCTTTTGAGGAAACACCAAGCCCTCAAATATAGAACACCCTGCTAAGCACTGGGACTGAGGGAAGATGTACCTTGAGGGAGAACACGGAGTCAGTAGATCATTATAATATTGAGTGATCCTTGCTCTGGAGAAGGTATCAAAGATTTGCTTTGGGGACACTTTTCCATCTTATCAGACATTTTCTCAGCTTATTTTAAGGCTCTCATATCCTTTTCCTCCCTACGGCTTTCCCCAAGAAAAACAGAGCATGCCATCAATGCATAACCTAGTATGTAATTTATATATACAATTTAAACAACTGAGACCCAGAATAAATAGATTAATAGGTACTATAAGTAGAGGAAGAGGGGAAAATGGAGAATGACCATGATATTTCAAGTTCGGGAATTTTGTTTTGAATCAGTGAAGGTTTGAAACGCAAACAAGCTCATGGTTACAAATCACTGTCTGTGCATTAAAGGATAGACACTGTGCATCTTAAAGTGATTGCTGTATGCTATATGTGAAAGCTACCTCAAAGCAAAAACAAGAAGAATCTTTGATATTTCGTGGCAGATTGAAATAGTATTCCTGATATCTTACCAAGGCTTAAATAATCAATAGGGTTTTTCTCTGATTCTGTCTTGCTGTCTGAATGCAGAAAACAGTACGATTCTATCTGAGGAAAAACATCAGAGAGAAACTTTTGATGTAATTGCGTCGACAGTAGAAGGTTAATGTTTTTGATTTTTTTTTCTTAAAGTGCACAAGATTGTACAGTAATGTAATAGGAGGTTCTTTATGACAGAACATGTCAGAACGGTATTCTCCCAAACTTTATTTTCTATGAATTTTTAATGATGCAAGTAATTTTTCAAGGTCACTGAGCGAGCAATCAGTTACTCAGACATGAAATTTGTTCACAGTTTCTTGGCAACTTTGCAAGGAAACAAGCAAGTGGGACTTGTGGAGGAGGGGAAATGATACCCTTCAGAAGAATGTGGTGCACTGTGTAATTAGCTGGAGGTAGAGTTGATTCACTCTTCAACCTGTCAGTCTGCACAGTGTTCTTTACTAGGCAATCTTGATGGTGTGAGCATTAAAGTTAGTCACTTAATGGCTTCTACAGAGGTTAATACCATGTATATTTAATCTGTTGATGGCTCTAAAACATGCTTCCCAGTAATCCAACCATCACCATCCATTCACTTATCTTTAAAACACTTCTAAATTTGTAATTAACTAGGAAACGTATTAAGAAATAGTCACTCCTAGTGCTTGTATGCTGTCGTTTAACTTAATTGTCATTAGTAGATCCGTAGTTCAAGTGAAATAAGAAAAATAGTAAAAACAAAAGAATTTTAGCAAGGTTCTGCTGAAGAGAAATCAAGACTCAAGTTTTAGAGAAACAAAAGTGACCCTGAAGGCAAATGAAAGGAATCACTTTGATATTTCTCAAATAAAGACACGTTGACTTTAAATAAAAAATAAGGAATATGGACTTGTCAATATTTAATGTCTACAATGAGATTCCTTGGAACTCTAAAATAACACAAAAATGTGTTGCTATGTTAAAGTTTAACTATCAGAACCACAACAGAATCAGAAGATTATGAAAAGTGTATATATGTGCAAAAATATGGCTTAGTCCCTGATAGGGACAGAGGAATAGTGACCACATACAGGATGGCACCAAAGCAAAGGTCACAGAGGTCACACTTTTCTAATCGGCAGTCAGGAGACAGTGGACTTAGGCATGTGGACTTGGAGCAGGATTTCCCAGTTACAATTACTTTTAAGCCAGAGAAGGTTGCAAGTCTTCCTATTGTTACCTCCCCAGAAGCAAAGACCTTAGCTACATTTGGTGTCCATCTGTGATGGTTGAAAACCATCAAACATGATGGTTTTCTAGCAACCTTCCTTATGTAAGCATCCAAGGACATCTGCCTACAGAGAGGACGTGGTTTTGTTCTTTCAGACCTTAATATTCTGGGCAACAGATATTAGTTCTCATGGAATATTAATAACATTGCATTCTATATGAAATAATTTTGCACTGCTAATATTATTTCTGAGTTTAAATTGTTATTTTCATTTGACATGTCAGTGCTTCTAGGCAATAAGAGTGAATCCTCCAGTGTCTGAAGCCACAAGTTTAAGAGGAGCTAGAAGGGAGCAGATTAGCAAAAGAAAAGACTGCTTTCCATTGATCTATGGCTAAAGGATGGGCATGGACTAAGGGGAAAAACATAGCCCTGTGTATTACTGAATATAAAGACTGCTGACATGTTCCCATCTTAAGCCTAACTACTGTGATATAATGGATGCAATTATACAATGAAAAAATCAAGTATCTGAAAAATTATAATAAAAAACAGAGAAGATAAAATGTGTTCAAGTAAAATTAAGCAGCACAGGCAGTTAGTTTCCCATAAATCCGTATGATCTGAGGAAGACATTCAAGTTGAATAGTTAAGATTGCAGAAATGCCTGTAAACATGGAGGACTTGGTGGAGGAATTTAACCCAGCAGTAATAAAATAGAGCAATGTGCTTTGACAAATTCAACATCTCCATTTTTACTGATTGTCATTCAAATTTTCTTCAAGTTTGGATGCAAGAGATTCATTTGCTTCTGGTGTTCTAAATAGGTCCTTTTAGACTAGAGATTCGGGTATTCAGACATTGCCTGATTTAAAAATGTAAATTCTAGAAATCAAAGACATGCTGAAAATTAAAAAATACCATTGCAAATATAAGGGGAACTAGAAATACTCAGAGGCAAACCCAAAGTGTGGACATTGTAAATATCATACATTTGAAGTTCTATATCCATATGCATAGATGAATGATTTTTTAAAAACCCTCTTATTACATATTATGTCCTATTTAATCTATAGCACACACTCATTGATGAAACTTCACCAAATGCAAGTAAAATATTGTGCTTCTTGTGCAAATATAATGGAGAGATTTATTTGTTTTGAAAATTAAAGCAAATGAATATATTGAGTGTTTTCAAAGACTACAACAATTCAAAGAAATAGCTGACTTTTTAAATATCATGAGCTACATGAGCAATAAATATTTTTTCCTATATGCTTTCAATGTTCTCAGATAATTTTATATATTTTAGTTTCTTAATATGTAATCTTAAATTACATTTGAATCAATTGAGATAATTGTAGATGAAGAAATTAAAAACGAATCTGAAATTGCTACTAGTGCCTTTACCTAAATGCATTTACACATTCATAAAATATTTTATCTCACTGGTCAATGTTGTTTATTGAGCTTGCTTTAAGTAGAACTGAAAGCATTAGGGGTATGAATCTATTCTCTATGAGTTTTCTTTCCAAGAGATGTTAGACATACTGAATACAGATAAATGTTCCTTAAAGAGCAGAGAAGCATATCACTTTTTGATATGGAGTATATAATTATGATTTAAAAAATGTAGTTCTTAAAAAACAAACGTAATCAAGGACCCTGTTTATGTCTTCTATATTTGTCCATGGTGCCAACATAAAATATTCCTATTAACTTTGTTGCCTCCATTCATCTGAGAAAGGCATAGGAAAAAATTTCATCAAAATGTCATAGGAGAATAGGACATAGAAGATAGGCTTTTGACCCAACCCCATGTCTATCACCTGCCTTCGATGATGTTTGTGCCCTAATATTTGCAGCATTAGGACTGAACTGATATCTTAACTACTTATTTCTGAATCATCACACAGAACTTTGAAAGGAAGAGAGTGAGAGCCAGAGCCGATAGGTAGAGGTGGTAAAGATATTGAAAGATTGGTTCTATTGTTTTATTGAATAAGTTAGCATGCGAAATTATTTCATTATTACAATTTAATATACTATACATCATAGGTATGATTTATATACTATGAACTATATATGTTTGTTTATATAACATATAAAATATATAATCAACCCCTTCAACACCCGCTCTAATCCTCACCCCATTTGCATAACTCTGTGTGTATATGTGTGTATGTGTGTGTGTGTATGTGTGTGTATGTATGTGTGTATGTGTATGTGCATGTGTGTGTATATCTTTGTGTGTATGTGTGTATGTGTGTGTATGTTTGTATGTGTGTGTGTATAAATTGAGATTCCATATGAGAATAATGTGTCATATTTGGTCTTTCTTCCCTCTGCCTTCTCCTGTCCTCTTGCCATCCTCTTTCTTTTTACCATCCCCTCTCTTTTTACCTTTTGCATTCTGCTTCCTCATCACACACGCTCTCACTTAAATTTAGGTTCTATACAGAAGAGAAAACATATTTATGCACTCTATCATGTTTTCATATATAACCCACACCTTCTTAGAAACTTGTATATGTAAACTAAGAATAAGAAATAATAAAATAGGAAGTAATCCTGAACCTCATTTTAAATTGTCTTTGCTAAGGAGAAGAGTTGGAAATAGTGCAGTAGGTCACAGTTTAGCCACTTCTTTATATCTTCCAAACCCATGTTATTTTCCTAAGTTGGACAAAATAAAATAACCTTGAAATTCAACTCCCTTTACAAGGCATTGTGTTGCTACTTTGTTCTTGTATGCTTGTAAGAACTGACTACATGAATAGGTATTTACCTGTACCAAGTCATCCAGAAGACTGACATTGTGTTCCTGTGATCAGTGAATTCAAAGTTTCTAAGCCCCATGAAGGTATCAGAAAATACTGGCTCCAGAGCTGATATTGTCTGTTTTGGTTCAATAATAATTACGTACATGTAATTGAATGAGAATATAGCAGACTCATAAATCACATTGTAAATGGACAAAATGCAATAAATGTATACAAATAGCCTGTAATTACAAGCTAGTTCAATAAAATGGATTTGATAAACTTCCTTATAAGTTATAAATATTCTAACAACCCAATGACTGACTTTGCCCACAGTTTCACTGAGGATAATATAGTTAGAGGTTGAGCAATCACTGTGGTTGAATGTCTTCAAAATGAATGTGGTTCCTGCACGTTGCTTTAGTGGCTGCCCATGATTCTAGAAGGGCCTTAGGAATTCCAAATAAGCATGTGAATCATTGAATAGCAACCAATGATTATAATGTAATCATTATTATGTTGGGATTAAATATTTTTCACATTAAAATATGAAAATTATCATCTACCCATAGGTTAGTCACAGTCATGAACTGCAGTTGTTATAAGATTAAGAGCCTTAGGAATTATTCTAAGTGTCTTCTTCATAGTCAATAAGTCAAAATATGCAGAGATAGGTCTGTAACCCAGAATCTATTTATTTCCTTCTACGAATTGTGGGTTTTTTGCATTAAATGAAAGAATATTTATTTAAGAAAACACAAGAGTGATCAGAGTGCTTCCAATTAAAACAGTTTGGGGTCTGGAGAGAAGGTGCAGCTCTTAAGAACATGCCCTGGAGTTGCAGAGGACTTGAGGTCTGCTCCAGGCACCAACGTCGAGGGGCTCACAGTGGCCTGTGACTATAGCTGCAGAGAATCCGAAACCCTCTCTAGGTTCCATGGTGCTTTCACTCATGCCCTCATACCCACACATATACACATATACTCATGATGAAAAAATAATAAAAATAAATCTATTCTTTCAGGAACTATGTTTTAGTGATCTGGCCCTTATGATGATATTCCTATCAACTACAACACCTGAGATGCTGAGGCAGGAGAGCCACATGTTCAAACACAATCTCAGAGAGACCCTGACTCAAACAAACAGCAAACTATCTTGGTCAAAGATGAAATATCCAGATACTACAAAAATTCAAATTTTACCATGTTTTTCAGTTTATCTTATGACTACTTGCTTGTTCAATAGGTCTATTAATAATTGTAGGCTGATAAACATTAATTTAAGTAACAAATTTAATGTTTCTCTAGAAAAACTTAAACAGTAAGCAGTGTGCTTTCCCCCTTCTATTTAGCTCAATGTTGCCTATTTGTAATGTTACGTTCTGGTGATCTCTTTTGTGAAACACTGTAACCTCACAGATCCAGATATGCTCATAAGAGTTAACTATACAGGGTGTTTACACCAGAAAAAAGTCATCACTGAAAAACGTGAGAATTGGACATGCCATGTACAAACAAATTATTATTTACAAGAATCACAAATAGCACAACACTTTCCACGTATTGGTTTAAAATATTTTTGATACTTTGCTCAAATATATATTAAAATATATTTTGATATATTCCTCAAATCTACCATTTTTACTTGAATAGTTTAAGGCTAAGCTCACACCCAAAAATTAAGTTTTCTTTTAAAATTATACTATTGACAACTATCTGTTTAGTTAAGTCCTCCAATTATACACACCGGTCATCTGTTGTTAAGAAAAATTTAAAATAAAGACTTCTTAACCCAACATATAGTTTTCTTCAAGGGAGTTGTAACTCACTTAATGACAGACTTATTTCTCCCATAAAGATCACATGAAGCACTGCCCTTCTCCAGCATAAAGGTGGCGGCAGGTATGAGCTGAACAGAAGTAAAAAAAAGAATGCTATCATCTGGTATGGAACTTTGGATAATCACATACAAATAGACAAATATTTGTAAATTAATCTTGGATTTTCAACAATAAACCTTTAGTCTAAATATGAGACTTATTTATAAGAGTAGTAACTTATGTTAATCTAAATCCCATTTTAATTTTGCATTGAAAACATCAACTTAGCTGGCAAATGGAATTAACTACGTTAGCTAAAATGGTGTTTATTTGTTGTTTATTTCTGCCTTTCTTCACGGTTAGGTTTCATCATAGTATCTTTAGTCTTGTTTTTTTTTTTTTTTAAGTAAAGAAAACAATATAATGCCAACAGTTCTGTGTCTGCAGTTTGCTAAGTCCACCCTCAGCCTTGTGGTGTAGAGTCCAAAATGTCTTTTGGTCTCCTACCAAACTTAGTACCTGCCACTGAGAGAGATGACAAGCAGCCCAGCTACATGTCATCTATGTTACTGGGTTCCATGCTGCAGATATAGTCAAGCTGTGTCCTCTGCCAACCTGTGGCATCCTGTCACATGCAGAAATTTAATCAAATAAGCCTAATCATTTCTTGGCTTCTTTTTTTTTTTTTTTAACCTGCATATGTTTATCTTATGGTTTTCTGATTGGCAGCTGGAACTATTCACTGACATTTTATCTGTTTATAGCTCCCCAAATCAGTGTGATAATAAGGCTTTAGGTTTTTATGTGGACCAATTATATATATATATATATATATATATATATATATATATATATATATATGCTGAACTACCATAAAATAGAAAAAAATCAAAAATAGTCATTGTTGCCTATTGATTGTTACTTTATGTGGAAATTATTTCTTTAATACTCAGTTATTTCTCTCTAAAGTTAAGCTCAAGTTATTACCCATGTGGATATACAGGAAATGTGGAGTTATAAACATACACAGCAAAATCTAAAACTAACAACAAATAAAAGGAACACTCAAGCCAGCCACAGGACAATGGCCAAAGCACATTACAGATTTACTGATAAGTTCCAGAAATGTTTATTTGAGTGGTAAACATGTTCCAGGTACTATCTTGGGTGTTAGCGATAAGATCATAAACAAGACTCATTCCTTGTTCAAAAAGGCCCTTATCATACTAAAATCACTCTAGTGGAGAATGCAGTCAAGTCAAACCAGACTATAAAACTGAACTGTCTAGGAGTGACTCCAAGTTCAAGGATAAGTTTTTGTGAAGGCAACAGACAGGAGGTAATTTAGTCTTACAGGAGAGCAAGAGAAAGTTTTCTGAATATAATGAATGAGAGTTCACCTCCATAACATCTCAGGGATTTCCTAAAATGATACAAAGAATAAAAATAAAAACTGCAACCATCATTAACCTGGACCCAGGACTTATGGGAGAGATTTTAAATGAAATAAATACCTAATTTAAAAAACTGTTAATAAATTTGGCTATTATGCAAAGGAAAAAAATAATCCATGCAGGTGAATTTCACCTAATGTATTCCAAAAATTAAAGGGTAGCCTTACTCTTAGTGATATTCAGAAAAGCATATTTAAGTGGTATTTGATTTTTCAGACTCTTTGATTAAGGTAGACGTCAAACTACATAGGGCCAAGTCATCACAAACACAGCAGTTAGGGGTCGTGACAGGGTGGCGGCCTTTTGGCTGTTCTGCTAGTTCTCAGAACTTTGAAGGTGACAGTGTCTTTGATCTGTCTCCCTTTTAAACAAGGGAACCTGGAAATGTCACAGATGATCATTTGATCTGTTCTGGGGGAGCCAGTTGTCCTCTCTTGCCCCCCCCACCCCCCAGGCATGCTGGGCTCTCTCCCACTGGCTAAGCCCAGGCTTTCATGTTGGAGAAAAACCAGGCTTCCAGCCACCTAGAGAGCTAAAGAGAAGACTGATGAATAGGCCTGTGTTTCTAGTGGCAGCAAAGCCATAGGCTCTAACTGCAGAGCTCACAGGGACACCAGCTACAACCCCCCCCCCCAGCCCCCATTCTCATGAACTGGAGAACTGGTGAACTGCTGAACACGAGGACTCTGTTCATCTCAAGGAAAACAAGGTGGGTTCCCCTGTTAGGAGAGCCACTGTTCAGGAGAAAGCTGGGGCAGAAAAGGATTCAGTTTAGAAAAATCTCCAGGCTTTCTGATTTAAAGCCAGCCTCAGCAGGCTATCAGTGGGAAAATATACAAGAAGGCCCAAGCAGAGTCTCACAGAGAAAAACCAGAAGAGGAAGCTGGGGCCTAGGACTCGGCTCCACACCTGAGGAGACATTGAAGAATCTTCCCAATCAACACAGTGAGTGACCGGCTTCACTGCCATGACCTAACACATCAAAGGGAAGAAGCAAAACCATCAAGAAAATGGGTAGATATTATTACTCTCAGATGCAGTAAACCTCAACCAACAGTAATCGTGACAAATGCTTTACAGCAGCAGGTACAGTCATCCAAAGGTTCCATCAGTAACTGAGCAGACCTATGGTTGACTGCTCATTTACAAAGCTTTCCACTGGGTCCTCCATACACTACGATGAGGAGGAATCAATTCTGACGGACTATGTGGGGAAACTCTGGTATGTGGGGGTGGGGTGGGGTGGGGTTATGATATATGCTAATGCCTGCTAGCTTTAGTTCCCTA
This sequence comes from Mus caroli, assembly GCF_978045245.1. NCBI lineage: Eukaryota > Metazoa > Chordata > Mammalia > Rodentia > Muridae > Mus > Mus caroli. The sequence goes on from NW_028227258.1 coordinate 18,487,794, forward strand.
GCCTTATTGATTTCAATGGCTTTTAAAATGCTACAGTTCAGCAGAAACAAGAAGTCATCTTAATAAAATGCTTTCCAACTCTTACTGTAAACCAAGCTTCTCAAGTAACCCAAGGTGAATGAAGCAGAAATATGGATACTTTTATATAAGCAGGAAGACGAGGTAGGCTTGTATCAATGGCAACACACAGCATTGTTTATAAAGTACCAGTTTCCATAACACCCCGGAAAAGGATAGGACACATGGTTGTAGGGAAATATCATTGTATTTGGCCCATAAAATCTATTTAGAAACCACTGATACTGAACCACAATATAAAGTTCATCTACGAAACTACTGATATTGAACCAGCTCATCATACAATGCTCATCTAAGAAAGTCCTCTCTGGTTTATTGAAAGAAAAAGACTTAGAGAAAAATAAGGTGGTTGGCTAGAAGGAGTTACACCAGCAGGTATGGTCAGAAGACTGCAAAGTACTGAATTGTTTCCCACAGAAATAAAGATGTTACCCCCTTTTTTTGTTATTTACAATTGATTCATCTGTTACATTGCACATTTTAGTCTGAGTATTTGAGAGGCATTTCATCTTTCTTTAAGACACAAGAATTAGTTAAAGAGTTAAAGACCACAAGTATCAAACATTGTATCATTAAGGAAAGCCTGATTAGAAAGCTGTTTTGACAGTATCCTGAGTGGGACATGAAAAACCCTTGTAAGCCAGAAGAAGGAAGATAATCTAGAATCATGCAATGTTAAATCTTTTAGCTTATGAACATAGTGATGCATGCTTAATATACTGTTGGCAACAGTACAATTAGAGTTACATTTATTAATGATAATTTTAAGTGTTATGATGCACTTAAAGCAAATGCATGATAATTTGTAATTGAAATGATATATAAGTATTTATATTAATTTCTTTCATTAATCATTGTCTTATTTTCTTACCATGAACATGAGGAACATTTCTTGTGTCTACCTTAATCTTTACGGGAGTTATCCCAGTCATCTCTCATCTAAGTTTAGCAAAACAACAACAACAACAAACAACAACAACAACAATCCAGACCTTTTCCATTTATTTTCAGACTAAGTTGCGGGGGCTTAGTACTATATTTTAATTTGGGGCTAACCCTGAGTAGTCCAAATGCTCAAATCAAAGAATACAATTATGTTTTAAATAATGAAAGGGAAATTCTTTTGAAGCTTTTCACAGGGAGCTGATCTGGCTGGATGAATGTCCCTAGCGATAAGGAGAACTCTGTGCCTGCTGCCTCACGTCATCAGGGTATCATAAAAGCCTTCTGGAGGCATGCAGCTCCAGATGAAAACTGTACGGGTCACTTGCAGGCTATGTTAAGTAAACAATAAAAAATTTAAAACAGCCACAAAGCTTAAAGCCATTCAGGAGAGGAAATGAAGAAGTTATTTTGAAGAGACCCCCTCCTGTATCCATCCACATCAGGGGGTGCACTTTCAAACTATATTACAACCAGTAGCTCTCATTTCTAATTCTGGAACAAGAGGCTCAATTGTAAAACCTGCCACATTGACACAGGCAAGGGAGGGGGAAGGTTGCATGTCCTAATGCTATGTGAGGAAATTAAACCCTAGCAAGGCGTGAGTTGAATCACCCCGTTATACTACACTACAGTGCAGAGGGTCACAAAATGTTCCACTCCCCTGTATTTATTTTTAATTTTTTTTCCAGTGAAAAGGAAGCCAGTATTCCAAACAGATTTTGGGAGTCTTTAAGGTCAATGTGTAGCATCATTTTGGGTAACATGTGGGATGGGTAGAGAGGAAAAAAAAATATTCAGTAGTTTATTTTAGACTCTACGCAATATATATTCTAGAAATTAGAAAAGCTAATGATGATAAACATATATGCATATGATACAAATACTCAAAGCTTCTCTAGCAAAATGGAGTTTGTATTCTTGCGTTATTCCATATCTAATTTCAGGGCCAGACTAGAAATCGGCAAGTTCTGATGATCTCCTTCATTTTTGCTCCCTAACCCAGGACCTGGAGCAGGTTTTCTATCTCCATCAGTGGTCAGGGATTTTCTTTTCCATACATTGACAGGAAAGCTTCACTATTTGTTTCTTCTTCTACATTACAAGGTGCCAACTGATTCATCAAGCACAGAAAATCATACTGATTGGTTGGTATCTTGGCAACAGCAGTAAGGTAAATACGTTTTGCAGTGCTGGGTTTTAATATATAAACTAATACTGAGGATTTTAGTCCTTCAGACTGGATCAATATATTGAAGTCCTTCAAGTAAATTTAACCATGGATGGCTAAATAAAATCCCTGAAAATGGGGCTCATGTCTGACATATTTAGCTTACTGAATTTAATTATATACAGTTTGATGTTTCTGGCTGCTTTGGCTGCATGAATTTGTCTCTGCACCACATGCATACCCAGTGCTTGTGAAACCAGAAAAGAACATTGTGTTTAAACAATTATGATCCTTCACATGGGTGCTGAGGTTTGAACTCAGGTCCTCTGAAAGAGCAGCCACTACTTTTAACTGATAAGCCATCCCTGTAGACCCAAGCTTACTGACTTTTAAATGATGTAGTTACTAGGCATCCAGTGATTATGCTGTATCAAATGATATTCTGTTCCAGAGATCCTGCTTTGCAAAAATTAGAGAAAGTCCTGAGCTCTATGGAAATGTAATTCTCATGAAAATTGATGATGTACAGATTCAGAATATCAGGTAATGGATTCTAATAAAATATACATAAGTAAGACCTATTTAAACCAGTAATTAAGCAATAAATTTGGACATTTTAACATTTAAAACTATTTACAATTTGAGGAAATAAATACCCTTCATTATGCTCCCTCTATTTCCCATGGTTCAAAGCAGATAAGAAGAACTAACTAAATGTTGGTAGTGAAACTCTTATTTTAGAAATAATGAACAACTACTACTAATAAATAATAATAAACCTCTGTGGAGGTCAGAAAACCACTTCAGGGAGAGAGATCACTCCTTCTCCATTGGGAGCTCCTACCATGAGTCTTGCAGGGATGGAATTCAAGTTGTAATCTCTCTGGACTGGCAGTAAAATTTTAAATATGTAGAAACCTCCCTTTTAGGATATTGGGTCAACTAATTCATCCATCTATCTATCTATCCATTTGTTTATTCATGTATTCATTCAATATCCATTCACTAGCAACTACCATCCACTAGTTTCTATGCTAGAGTTGAGCTATAGAGTTTGGGAGCAATGAGATTAAAAAAAGAATTTCAGCCTTCAAAGGTAAGGTTTACGGCCATACTTTAGCATTTGCAGAGCCCATTATAACATTGTCACAGTGACTAGAGTATCTACTTTCTTAATAGCGATGGAAGTTTTAAGATATTCTCACAAATTCTTTAACATTATTTTGTCAACATGGGGCACTTCACTCCATTCACACAGTGTGGCATGGGTCTAGTGGCCCACTTCTGCTGTCTAACAAGGCAGCAGTGGTGTGAAGTTTAGGGACAAGTCAGAAAATGCACTGTGGCACCCTGCTGGTTTCTTGCTCTCTGTTAGAGCATTTGTTCTGCTGAAGGCAGATGTTGTATTGTGAGGACCCATATCCGTGGTCAACTACTGAGGCCTCCTATCAGCAGTCATGTGATGAGCCAAGCTGAGAGCAGAAAACAACCCTGGTAAAGTTCTCAGGTGAGTGGTCTCTGTTGATAGCTGAGCTAATAACCCACGAGAAACTCGGAGCCAGAAGAGAACGCCTTCATTTTCTATTGTCTTATTCTTAGTTTGTATATTAACCTCATGATCTGCAACAATAGGCAATGAATGTGATCAATTTTTTGAGGGATGATAGAAGGGAATGACAAGAAAAGAAGCATATGTGTGTGTGTGTGTGTGTGAGCGTGCTTGTGTGCATATTCACTCCTGTGCACATGTGGAGATAGAGAGAGATTTGTAATCTCTAACTCTATGATATAAACAGACATACCTAGAGAAAGGGAGTAGGGATGGAATACAAGAGGGAGGTGGGAAAGCACCCAGAACCCCTGTAATACTTATGTTCTCTGTGACTCTGTAGTCGGATTTATCAATTAACCTATACCTTCTAAATTAGGAATTGAAGAGTCAAATGGACAGAACTAGAAAATATCATCCTGAGTGAGGTAACCCAATCTCAAAAGAACACACATTGTATGCACTCACTGATAAGTGGAAGCTAGCCCAAAAACTCCAAATAACCAGGATAAAATTCACAGACCACATGAATCTCAGTAAGAATGAAGACCAAAGTGTGGGTGATTCAGTCTTTCTTAGAAGGAGAACAAAATACTCACAGGAGCAAATATTGAGATAAAGTGTAGAACAGAGACTGAAGCCATCCAGAGACTGTCCCACCTGGGGATTCATTGCATATACAGTTACCAAACCCAGACACTACTGTGGATGCCAAGAAGTGCATGCTGAAAGGAGCCTGTTTGGCAGTCTCCTGAGAGGTCCTGCCAGAGCCTTACAAATACAGAGACGGATGCTCAATGCTCACAGCCCACCATTGAACTGAGCATGGGGTCCTTAATAGAGGAGTTAAGAGATGGGACTAAAAGAGTTGAAGGGGGTTGCAACCCCATAAGAAGAACAACAATATCAACCAACTAGACACCACCCCCCCAACCCAGAACTCCCAGGGACTAAGCCATCAACAAAGGAGTACACATGGCTCTAGCTGCATATGTAGCAGGGGATGGTCTTGTCTGGCATCGATGGAAGGAGAGGTCCTTGGTCCTATGAAGGCTCGATATATGCCCCAGTGTAGGGGAATTGAGGGCAGGGAGGTGGAAGTGGGTGGGTGGGTGGGTGGAGGAACACCCTCACAGAAACAGGGGGAGGGAGGATGGAATAGGGTGTTTCTGGGAAGGAGGAAAACCAGGAAAAGGTATAACATTTGAAATGTAAATAAAGAAAATATATAAAAAAAAAAGAAGAGTCACAAAATCATAAAAAAATGACATCAGACCTTGTAACTGCGGATTTGTAACATAAATCACCTGCTTCCACGACAGGTATCTAAGAAGAGGTTATGATTTTGAGAAGGAAATGTCGATGGGGGTTAGTGGAGAAACACTTTAGCCTGTCCAGGTCCTGGGTTTAATTCCCAGCACTGCAAACAAGAGGAAGGACGGAAGGAAGGACGGAAGGAAGGAAGGAAGGAAGGAAGGAAGGAAGGAAGGGAGGGAGGGAGGGAGGGAGGGAGGGAGGGAGGGAGGGAGGGAGGGAGGGAGGGAGGGAGGGAGGGAGGGAGGGAGGAAGGAAGGAAGGAAGGAAGGAAGGAAGGAAGGAAGGAAGGAAGGAAGGAGCAAATTAGCAGGGACCAATTAATCAGTTTAACTTGCATTGCCTTCAGAAGAGAATGGACCTTGCCATGAGAAATCTCAGTCTGGAAAGGAGATGGGGTGTGCTTTCCTGAAGGGGTTTTCCAGTGTAGGTGAGGGCTGTGGCAGGTGAGGTAGGTCACAGAAGGGCCAGGAAAAATCAACTGCCATAGGTGACGCCAACAAAGCACAAGTAATGGATGCAGAGAGGAAGGATTGGGGCTAATTACTGAGTTTACCAAAGTTTGTGTTTAAAGGACATTTGTGACTAGAGTAAGAAAATAAGAAATACACTGACTTGATAAATATTTCAAGAAGGTGATACAGAATACAAGTCCAGCAAATCTAAACTAACTTATGGTCTGTTTGCTTAGCTCAGTAGAAAATATTAATTATTATTATTTTTTAAATTTCAAGGACTTGCCCTGTTAAAATAGAAAGAAGAAAGGAGAAAAAGAAAGAGAGAGAGAGAGAGAAAGAAAAAAGAAAGAAAGACAGGAAGAGTGTGATGAAATATTTTTTTTTCTCCCAGCAAGATAGAGTAATGGTGCTAGAAATGTTCTAAGTATGGTGAATGTCAGGAAAGTAATTTTAATATTTTATCCTTATCAGAGGAAAAATTACCCAATGATAAAAACCATTATGCAAGTAAAATGAGCCTAACTTAGGAAATTTGGAAATACCCTTTCTAAAACTTCTTAAATATAGGAAAGTTGGCCGAAACTCGAGAAATTCCTGGTGTCTGAGGGAGGGATAGAAGTAGCATGCTGGAAACAAGGATGCTGGAATTAAAAGTAGAAAAAAAAATCAATTCCTTGGAAACGTTGATTTTACTTTGAAATTAGATGATTAAAAATAATCTGAATAACTTACAGTAGTGCATGCGGGGCCGTGACTTCATGGCTATAAACATGTAGATGCATAATCTTTAACATTTAGCTAGGAGTAGAAGGATGACAACACCTACAAGATTCCTAGGAGTCACTGAGTATTTTAGTGGAAACGCTTCCTTGAGAAGAGAACATGCAGAGCAGAAGAGAGTAGCCACTGAGCATGGCACTTCAGAACAAGTGAGAAGTTTTTTTTTTTTTTTTTTTAATTACGTATTTTCCTCAATTACATTTCCAATGCTATCCCAAAAGTCCCCCATACCCCCCCCCACTTCCCTACCCACCCATTCCCATTCTTTTGGCCCTGGCATTCCCCTGTATTGGGGCATATAAAGTTTGCAAGTCCAATGGGCCTCTCTTTCCAGTGATGGCCGACTAGGCCATCTTTCGATACATATGCAGCTAGAGACAAGAGCTCCGGGGTACTGGTTAGTTCATCATGTTGTTCCAACTATAGGGTTGCAGATCCCTTTAGCTCCTTGGGAACTTTCTCTAGCTTCTCCATTGGGAGCCCTGTGATCCATCCAGTAGCTGACTGTGAGTATCCACTTCTGTGTTTGCTAGGCCCCGGCATAGTCTCACAAGAGACAGCTATATTTGGGTCCTTTCAGCAAAATCTTGCTAGTGTATACAATGGTGTCAGCGTTTGGAAGCTGATTATGGGATGGATCCCTGGATATGGCAGTCTCTAGATGGTCCATCCTTTCATCACAGCTCCAAACTTTGTCTCTGTAACTCCTTCCATGGGTGTTTTGCTCCCAATTCTAAGAAGGGGCACAGTGTCCACACTTTGGTCTTCATTCTTCTTGAGTTTCATGCGTTTAGCAAATTATATCTTATATCTTGGGTATCCTAAGTTTTGGGCTAATATCCACTTATCAGTGAATACATATTGTGCGAGTTCCTTTGTGATTGTGTTACCTCACTCAAGATGATGCCCTCCAGGTCCATCCATTTGGCTAGGAATTTCATAAATTCATTCTTTTTAATAGCTGAGTAGTACTCCATTGTGTAAATGTACCATATTTTCTGTCTCCATTCCTCTGTTGAGGGGCATCTGGGTTCTTTCCAGCTTCTGGCTATTATAAATAAGGCTGCTATGAACATAGTGGAGCATGTGTCCTTCTTACCGGTTTGGACATCTTCTGGATATATGCCCAGGAGAGGTATTGCTGGATCCTCTGGTAGTACTATGTCCAATTTTCTGAGGAACCACCAGACTGATTTCCAGAGTGGTTGTACAAGCTTGCAATCCCACCAACAATGGAGTTTGCATGGACCCTTGCAGCCTGTGTGAGGACTTGTGCCCCACACAGCAGTGGACCATCCTTGACCCAGCACCTGTCCCTGCCTCTTTCACCCATACCTTCAGTTATAGCCATGCTACCTTACCGGAAGAGTGCACTTTTTTCTTTGATGAATTGATCTGTTATGTTTTTGTATTAAAATCTTTTCATGCACAGATATTTATGTGTTTTATTTGAATACCTTTAGGAGGTATTTGTGCTAATTTTACTTGGAGATCTCAAGAGCCTCATTAGGTGAGAACAAATACTTTCCATTGTCAAAACATTTTACCCTGGACTGGAAGGATAGCTCAGTGGTTATTATCACCCACTGCAAGGCAGTGGCCTGAATTTAATCCCTAGAAGCCATGCTATAAATTGTCTCCTGAAATTTGTCCTTCACCTGCTTGCTCTGGTATGTACACACACACACACACACACACACACACACACACACATGCACACACACACAAACACATACCACATACATATTTAAAAAACAATTTACTTTGTTTAACTAAATATAATTCTGATTTTTATTTTATTTCAAATAACCTTTAAAAGGCAAACTGAGGCCAAGGAGATAGGAGATGTGTTGGATTATCTTCTGCCTCTGTTACTTATAGAGGAGCAAGTGGAAAAAAGTCTCGAAGATATGGGCACAGGGGAAAAACTCCTGTATAGAACAGCAATAGCCTGTGCGTACAATCGAGAATCGACAAATGGGACCTCATAAAATTGCAAAGCTTCTGTAAGGCAAAAGACACCGTCAATAAGACAAAAAGGTCACCGACAGATTGGGAAAGGATCTTTATCTATCCTAAATCAGATAGGGTACTAATATCCAATATATATAAAGAACTCAAGAAGGTGGACTCCAGAAAATCAGATAAACCCATTAAAAAATGGGGCTCAGAGCTAAACAAACAATTCTCACCTGAGGAATACCGAATGGCAGAGAAGCACCTGAAAAAATGTTCAACATCCTTAATCATCAGGGAAATGCAAATCAAAACAACCTTAAGATTCCATCTCACACCAGTCAGAATGGCTAAGATCAAAAATTCAGGTGACAGCAGATGCTGGTGAGGATGTGGAGAAAGAGGAACACTCCTCCATTGTTGGTGGGATTGCAAGCTTGTACAACCACTCTGGAAATCAGTCTGGTGGTTCCTCAAAAAATTGGACATAGTACTACTGGAGGATCCCGCAATACCTCTCCTGGGCATATATCCAGAAGATGTCCCAACCGGTAAGAAGGACACATGTTCAACTATTTCATAGCAGGCTTATTTGAGATTTATTTTTATTTTATGTGTATGAATGGATACTTTGCGTATTCATCTGTACAGCAGATGCATGCAGTACCTGCAGAGACCAGAAGAGGGTGGTAGATTCTCTGGAATTGGAATTAAAGCCAGTTTTGAGCAACCACTTGGGTGCTGGGAATCAAAGTTTGGTCCTCTAGAAGAGTGTTCAGTGGTCAAAACCATGGAGCTATCTTTCTAGCCTCATTTCTCTCTCTCTCTCTCTCCCTCTCCCTCTCCCTCTCCCTCTCCCTCTCCCTCTCCCTCTCCCTCTCCCCTCCCCCTCCCCCTCTCCCTCTCTCTCTTGTTAACTGGCAAGCTTATTTAAAATTTACAAAATCCTTGTGAGTCAAACATATAGTCATACATTTAAAACCCTTCTAAAATCATATTAAGCACAATATATTAATAAACCCCAAATTGAAAATAGTCTGCAGAACCAATTTGATAGTTCCACTGTAATGATTTTAGATGTATTAAGGAAAATATTTTGTCTCTTTTAAAATATTTTACAACTCCATGTAAATGTAAAATAAATTCTTCACATGAAAAAGAATATTTTCATTTCATATGTCCAATATGAATTTGACATATAAAATTCCAATTTAATGTTCAAACATTTTTATTTGAACCAGGTTCCAATCAAAGTATTGAACTTTCCTGCCTGTTTGGTTTGGTTCGGTTTGGTCAAAAATCCTCAGGTCTGAGGATCAAGAAAATAGATGGCTTTCTCGCTTTTCAACTGTATAAGTTTTGAGCCACCTATGAAGGTAAAGTTGCATTTTTTTACAATAGTTCTGTCTCCTTGTTTTCCATATATTTAAATCTCATGCATCTTTAAGGTGAGCACATGAGGATGGGAGAATGTGATTCTGAATGAACCACTCATTGTATCCTCTATGGCATCTTTTCTCTGCAGCAGCAGTCTGTTCCCCCTGCAGAGCCCCTTGGTACGAATGCACAGCCACCTTTCAATCATCCATGTGGGTTAACGACACTGAGTAATAGCACATTAGTGCAGTGCCATTCCCGACACCAGCCAGGCATGCCAAGCAGATCATCTGACAATCGTTTCAGATTCATTTTCCACAAGCAGAAACACTGTTCAGGCTTATTAACCGTCAAATCTGCATAAGGCAGTGCATAGAGACAGAGGCCTCCATTAAACATAGCTTCTTTCTCATTAATGCAATTTACAAGGGCACTTGGCCCATTCTATTGATGTAAAATCTTTTTTTTTTTAAAGAAAGTTTCTATTCAACACTGAAGTAAATTTTTATCTTGTCTCTTGTGCTTCTCAAAATAAATATTACTATAAATTGGTTAACGGTAAATTTTTTTAAACTGCTACTGTGATCTCTCATGTTTTGCCTATGATGCAGAGCCTTTAGATTCAACCCCTAATGTGTCTGATAAACCCACTGATAATTCTTAGGACATCTCCTTTTATATTTTGATTTTTTATATTTTTGGCCTTCTCACAATTGGCTTCAGTGTTTAACTTGACACTTGGGATCTGAGTTTATTGTACTGAGAATATCTGTTGATTTTTAATGTTGATGTTTTACTTAAATTATCTAGTGAATAGCAATCTAAGGTAGCCAGGGATCCTGTTTGTATTTTGGATTTATGAATGGAAAGCTGTATTTCCCATTGTGATATATTGCTATAGCCCATTTTTGTCTTGAAAGCCTATTGCTTGTTTGTATTTTGAGAGTAAACCTTATATTCTTTTCTCCTTTTGAAGAAAATCTTCTTACATTTATCTTCAGGTTTTCTATAAACACAAATTTTACTTAAAGTTCACAAAGACTTAATTTACTTTTATGTTCTCCTCTTAAAGGTGTAACTCATGCTAAATTAAGATGAGCTGTTCATCAGGGCTCATTTTCAGGAACACCTTTAGATGAAGCACTCCAACCAGAATGGGCACAGACAGACAGACAGACAGACAGAGAGACTGTCAAGGGCTGTGACCTCAGCTGAATTTACCCAGGGAACAGTGCACTCTTCACTCTTAGTGACGTTTACTAAGTTTAATCACTGGGATTGAAGTCTTTTATACAGGGCAGACAGTAGCTGTAAATGGCTTAACTATTAGAAGGACCAGTAGAGTCTCATAATGACATAATTTTAGACGGGATGTTAAGTGTTTGTTAGGGTAATAGTTCCCATGTGAGGATCTGTTTCATTTCAAGGTACCACTTCCTGAGAGACAGCACCAGGGGTTCTCAGGAAATGCATCTTTCTTCAAACCTCAGTTTTCTCTGGGAGAATTCACAGACCCACATTCTTTGCTTATGTCATCTAAGCCTTCGACAATGGAGTCTTTCTTCAGTGGTTCAGTACTTAAGAGTTTCCCTTCATTCAGGTAACACGGATGCTGTTATTTACTTAATTGCTTGCTAATTTTTTTAATATTCATAACATGGTGCTTGCCTTTCTCATCTGATATTTGTCTTCTGTGATTGCACTATTACCACACAGTCGGGATGACTAAAACTGAGCTTATATAGAAATAGACACAAATGGCCATGGAATTATAGTTGCTTCTACTTCTGTAGAGTCAACCATCATGGATTAAAAGTAGAAAAGTTTTCATGTGTATTGAACATGGAAATATGGGACCCCTTGTTATTTCACAAACAATACAATATAGTAAAAAATTCTGTAGAATCTGCATTCTACAGATGTTATTAATAATCTAGAGTTTATTTAATGTGCACAGGAGTAAGTATGTAGGCTGTCTACCAATACTAAGCCATTTTGTATAAGGAGCATCTGTAGGTTTCTATATCCCTGGTAAATCAAAGAATCAACCACACACACACACACACACTCACACACACACACCCCCATACACACACACTTACACACATTTTCACGCACACACACAAAAACACACTCACACATAAAGATCACCAACCATGTACATGACATCACTTTTATACATTGATATATACAATAAATTTAAAAGGCAAAGAAAAAGGATTGAAAAGAAATTCCCTAGGAGTAGATAATGTAGAAGCAGAGTTATAATTATACATAAAATATAAAAATAAACCAATGGTTGAATAAAAGAATTTAGACAGACACCTGCATCATGATGCAGGACACAGCCAATCTCACAAACACTACACATCTACAAGTCTCTTTTCCAGGATCCTCCATCACTCTTACCGTATCGGTTCTTCTCACATACAACACTACACATTGCTTTTCCTATTTTGGACATGTTTTCCTTGGAATTAAAAGTATATGAATAAATCAATATTACAAGATACACTCATGTTTATTCTCTCCCTCTGCTGTGTTTTGTTTATTTCATCCCTGAGAGCCACTAAGGATGTCACCCCAGTGTCTTATCTCTGACAAATGCCATCCCCTTGAGTGAGCGCAGGATTCTGCCTCCCACCCAGTTCACTTCTAGACTCTTTAAAATGTCCATGATTTCTCAAAGAGGAAGTGATTTAACTTTAAATGAGTAAAGTGTCTGTTTACCCTTTCCTCCTGCCTTATGGATGATATGAAAGTCTGGGAAACCCACCAATACTCATGTGACCAAAGGGAAGTTGTGGGACCTAGGCAAGCCATTTCATGATTCACTTGTGCCTCAATTCCCCAATTTTCAAGAGGAGGTATTATTGCACCCAGTGTAATGATGTGTGCTGAGCAACTCATTGCTGGCTTAAAGGTACAACTGAAGCTGATGAATCTTTGGTTGGTGGCATCTCAGTTTTGTGATGATTAAGTACAAATAATCCTAACACATGAGAATGTACATGTGTTAGGACACATTTTTTACTGTTGGTGAAAAATAAATTTGTTATCTTTTTAAACTCACAAAAGGGATTTCAAAAGATCATTTTCTCAAACTAAAGTAAACAGCTATCCACCTGGAATGCCTTAAACTCTTAAGGTTCTTACAGCAGCCTTTTCTATCTTTAGAAAAATAATTGTTTAGAAAAATTTATTTCTTGCTAAACCCTCACTAAACCGAATATTACCAATTCGATCATTAACCGTAAATAGGGAGTAATGTCTGTAATTATAAGCAGAAGGTCCCCATTAAAGCTCTCTGAGAAGGAAAAAAATGTCTTTAAATGTTCCTGTAATTATACCAGACACATGTTAGCTCTTACTTGGGTTGCTGTGTGCTATTAAGGAGCAGCTCTCATTATCACTCAGATAGGATTTTTTAAAAATCCTAAACCATAAGATTCATAAATTATCAAGGCCCATTGTCTTAATTTTGGCTCAATTCCATCATGTGCTCATGATCCATTTCTGGGTCCTGCAGGTAAGACCATCACTAGTGTCAGGTGTTGTCCTGGTCTCTTTTGTATTTGGTTTATGTTTAATTCCCATGAAACATAACCATCTGATACTAGTGGGACCCTCATCTTTGTGACAACTTAAAAAATCTGGCAACCCAGAGGGATTGTATGGTTCCACAAGCAATGGAGCAGGCTGAGTAGGCCAGCAAGCTATCTTCTGTCCCCAGGAGGTGATGGGATAACATTGTATAAATCATGTAATCATATAAGTGATAGACTATTTTGGAACAGGAGCATCTATTGGCTGCTACACAGAACATTTCCTTTTCTCTATTGTCCCTTTTAAATGTATAAGTCATATTTTGCTATAGCTTTCTAAAGTATCCCAATGTCTTTATATGCTAAGAACCATTCATCATGTACTAAGTAAAAGAAAAAAAATAAAGATAGAAAAGAAAAGAAAGCGTAAAGTCTTACATAAAATAAAAATCCCACAGGCAGAAACTAGTTTGTGTGAAACTGAAAACCCATGGGCTTGAGAGCTGGGCCAGGATTCCAAATCCATGAACCCTGCTAGCCCTGGGAACTTGGGCAAGTTTCTCACGTTCTCCAAAAGTCTCTACACGCATGAACTGAGTGGTGAGACTTGACCTGTCATTTGTCATGACAGTGCAGTGACAGCTTAATGATCCTGTGTTTTCCATGGGCCAACTTGTACATGAAGATAGAGATTAAGCAAGCATGGAAGAATATTATCATGTAGAAGTGAATCATGATCTCGTGTGTGTGTGTGTGTGTGTGTGTGTGTGTGTGTGTGTGTCTATACAAGGAAAGCAGGACATTTCTTTTTTTCAGTTTGAAACCCAGTCACCTCATGCACTCTTCTAGTGTTTGTTCCTCATAAAAGGTCCTAGATCTTCTTTGCATAAAAAGACAACAACAACAACGCATCAATATCACCTTGGAAAAAGATGCAAAATGACTTCTACTGATTACAAACTCTAGCTGTTTAATATTAACAATTATATGGCACTGTCATAAGAATTTTCCCATATATTTTCTTTTCCTCACAACATCCATTGTGCATTTTAATCTCATACATAGGGCACAGACAAGAAATTTGTATCTCCTCATGTGAAGAAATCACCCAGTTCATTTATTTGGATATGTCTGGAGTCTGTTTATGACACCCCATGATCCATATGCATGCCTACAAAACATACATATGTATGACTAATACAAGAGAAAAAACACTGATTACAACTCTACAAAGGTATATATATCCAGTATCTAGAATGATCAATATGAAATAGAGAAAAGAAAGAAAACTTAGAGGAGGGAGGGAGGTTTGAGAAACTAAATTTCATGAAATCATTTTAAGCAATTCTCAGGATACATGGGATGGATACTGTTAGGAGAGTTATCCCTGTAACAGTGATGGCAGGCTGTTGAAGTTAGGCATCTCCAAGACCAACACCCTCTTGAAAATTTTTGCTCTGGTCAACATTCATCAATTAGCCTGTTAACAGTTCACTTGGCAAACTGCATACCAGTATTTTTTTCTCCCTCAAATATCTTTTATGTTTGAACTTTTCTAAATTTGCAGTATTATTATTTTTATAAAGGGAAAAATTTGTGACTAGCTATATAAACACAGATATCATTAACTATTTTCACATTTAAGAGCACTTACTTGTATGTGAGTGTAAAGTTCAGAACAGGACTGCTGGGGTTGAATCTCAGGCTGTAGTATTTACTAGTCATGAGATTCTGAGCCAACTAGGTGGCCTTTTTCTGCGATGAATAAAAGTCCCTTTTTCATGGTTAAAATGCTTAGAATGGTATGTGAATGTGTGGTGTATGATCAGTAAAGTTTAGTTATTATTGATGCTATTACCAGGTGCTTTAATCAACCCTACTTCTCTCCAAACAACTAGTGATCCCAGATCCCTTTAGTGTATCAAATCCTCTCTACACACATACTTCCCTGCCGTTTAAGTTCAGCTTCCTACATTTTTTTCCCATTACTGCTTGCATTCTTCAGAGAACAATTTGGTTCTCCTGGGAACTCTTGTGAGTAAGAGCTGGCCTTTTCTAGATGATTGTCACTAACCTATCTGCCTAACAGGACACGGACAAGGTGCTGTTACTTTTCTGGTTTCTTATGACCACTTTAAGATCACCTATCCACTCCCTTTTAAATATTTGCATTGCTTTGCATAATCACATAGTGAGATCCTATTACACTGGTCCCGATTGCTCCTATTTCCCCATCTCTACAGCCTGAATATGGTCATAGTGATTAAATATTTAGTGCTTAGATATTTAGTTGCACATTATTCTCCATGAGTTCAACAGATTCCTCTAGAGGAGGTTCATATTTGAATCAGTGGGTTGAATGAAGTTCATAACCTTCTGCACAGTGAGAAGAAGCTCATCAAATTTGTTCAAGTTTTGGAAGGAATAAAAAAGCTTGGGGAGAATTAATTCTCCCTTTGCTAGAAGATGTTCAAAACGGCCTATTTTTTTCCTACTGTTTAAACCAGATTTGAACTTGGACTAGAAATTTTCTTTCATGCTCCTTAAACCTTGAGAACTCAAGACTGTGTAGGTTGGTAACTGCAGATCCTGTAATTTCCAAGATTTAGACACATAATTCCTATAGTAAATGCTGTGTTTATCTCTTCCCTTCCCCCTCATATAGATATATAGAGTATAGATTAGATATAGATAGCCCCTACAGAAAAGTGACTAATATGTGAGGGCTCAATGTATCACGTCTACAATGCTTATTACTTTAGCAACTGTTGCTTAATATTACCGGTCCCTGTATTCTCAACAATGACTAATAAATCCTAGACTGATGTGTGTGAATGATGGAATCCAGTTGAGGATTTTCTTAAAGACCACCTACTGATAGTTTTCAGCCATTGAGCACAGCAGACTTATTATGCCTCAGAGACAAAGGGGGATGGGAAGGTCTTCAGATAACAACAAAGGAATTCTCTGGAATAGCAGCAGGGAGTCCTAACATTGCCACAAGGCTGGCTTTTATAAGCACCAGCCCATCACTACCTTGTTCTGAGCCCTCCTGCTAACATTAAATGGGTGTGCTTTGGTTCTGGTCTATTACAATGTCCACTAGCAAGAAACTCAAGTTCTATTCAGGCATAATAAATCATTGGTCTCATACTAGCCAATAACTCACATTGCCTCTCTTCCCCATCCCACCCCTTGTTTCCTTTGACCGTTCATCTCCTGTCAAGTGAAGGGAAAGGATATTAATGTTCTTTATTTGGCAATTTAAAGTCAAATCAGCACGTTTCATCCTATCTTTAACTCTCTATCTTACAAATATGTGTTGTAACTCTGCACCAAAAACATGTTTATGCTTATCAGTGTATATGTAATTTTCTCTGTTTATCGTGTTAATAGAACAACTGCCCACTAGGAATTCCAAATGCATTATAATTGCAAGTTCATGGTCCATGCTTTATTACATAAAATGACAACCTGATAAGATTTCTCATTTCGAAAACTGAACACAATCAAAGACAACTAAGCTAAGAACAGACTTATTTATCATTCTATGTTCTGTTCTCATTAATTCAATTTAATTCAAACCACGCTAAGCAGTCACCTCAAATCAGGTTTCTGTGAGCCTGCAGTGGGTCCACTTGACACAATTTCTCAGTAGAGTGGCTGCACCCCAGGGTCGGTTCTATTCTCTTGCTTTTAGTTATTTTACTCTTGATCACATTAAATGTAGTGTAAGTCCTTAGATGGCTGATCTTAGTATAGATTTCAGAAACAAGGGATGAACTAACAGAAGGCGATGAGAGATGAGACAATGCTTGAGAAATAGTACTTGCCAAGCCAACACTGATGAAGAAATGACATTCTCAGCACAGTTACTGTGACATCCGTTCACCTATTTATCCATCCTAATAAGTACATCTAATATATCAAGCACCATTCTAGGCACTAGCATTTAAAATGTTGAACTAAATAGAGCCTTTGTTCTTTAAGCTTGGTCAATAAGAATCCAACAATAAGTAAGTAAGCTCAGGTGTATAAAATAGAATGGCAGGTATTATAGAGATGAGTTAAAACAAAAGAAGTTAAGACACAACCCAACTGAGTGTGCAAATGCTTGAGTTGTGCTTTTGAGGAAGGCATTGGTGTTTCCTCAGAGTATGCTTTGGCATTATTTAAAGATCTCAAAATGGTAGAAGAGGGGCAGATTCTGGCACCCTGAAATCATGGATTTTTTTTTCCTGACAGGGTTTCTCTGTATAGCCCTGGCTATCCTGGAACTCACTTTGTAGGCCAGGCTGGCCTTGAACTCAGAAATCAACCTGCCTCTGCCTCTCAAGTGCCGGGATTAAAGGCTTGTGCCATCACCGCCCGGCTACAATGGAATTTAATGTGTTCTGTTGAGATGATCTTGCTGTAATAGGAGACTTGAGCTTTTAAACCCAAAGGAGAGGCAGTATCACTACACAGCAAAATTTAGCTCCCTTTTCTGCCCAGGCACAGGGACTATCACCATTGCAGACAGATGTGGCCATTAGCCTAGAGATGGACAATGAAATCTTAGCAACAATGGAACAACACTTCGCTATGGAAGAGTCTTCAACATCCTCTATTCAGTTGTCCAGGTGAGTTTGTGAAGATGGTGACTGTCAGTCTTAATTTGCATTTTTACTGTAAAAGAGATTCTCACTCAGCCCCCTTACACTTGGCAACTTAACACAGACATTTATGAACAAGTTGCACTGTTGTTTGCATGCTAAACCACTGCACTTAAGAAGGTTGCAAGTTACAAAATCAACTCCTTAGGAGATTACTGAAATGGCTCCCTTTGGAGATAAAAGTTGTAGTGGATATTCCTGGTGTGGTGGCACACACCTTTAATCTGGCCTATACCTTCTGCTGGAGACCTACATAAGGACATTGGAAGAAGGAAGACAGTCCCTCTCCCTGTCCCTCACCCTGTCCCTCTCTCCCTCTGTCTCCCCCTCTCCCCCTCTGTCTACCCCTCTCCCCCTCCCTCTTCCCCCCTCCCCCCCTCTCCCCCCTCCCTCTCCCCATCCCCTTCTCCCATTTGCCTGCTTGCCATATGGGACTGAGCAACTGCTAGATCCTTGGACTTCCATTCACAGCTGCTACTGACCATTGTTGGGAATTGGACTATAGACTGTAAGTCATCAATAAATTCCTTTTACTATATAGAGACTACCCATAAGTTCTTTGACTCTAGAGAACCCTGACTAATACATAAGTGGATTAGGCCATGATGAAAGCACTGGAGGCAAGGTTCCATATATATGTTATAAAGGTAGGACCAAGCAATTTTGCCAATTCCTATTGTGCTTTTTGTTTGGCTTGGTTTGTTTTGTTTTGTTTTCTTGTAATTGTTTGTTTGTTTTTTGTTTTTTGGTTTGTTTTTTTTTTGTGTGTGTGTCTGTTTTTTGTTTTGTTTTCCCCGAAGATTTTTTTTTAAATTTTTAATATTTTTTTATTATGTATTTTCCTCAATTACATTTCCAATGCTCTCCCAAAAGTCCCCCATACCCTCCCCCCCCCCACTTCCCTACCCACCCATTCCCATTTTTTTGGCCCTGGCGTTCCCCTGTACTGGGGCATATAAAGTTTGTGTGTCCAATGGGCCTCTCTTTCCAGTGATGGCTGACTAGGCCATCTTTTGATACATATGCAGCTAGAGTCAAGAGCTCTGGGGTGCTGGTTAGTTCATAATGTTGTTCCACCTATAGGGTTGTAGATCCCTTTAGCTCCTTGGGTACTTTCTCTACCGAAGATATTTTTAAACCTCAAAATTCTTTGGTTAAAAATGGTTAATGACAACTATGATTCATTCAAATTTACATAATCTGTTTGGGTTGATGCAACATAATTTTGGTTAAGTGTCAGAAAATTCAGTGGTGAAAATCTGGCATTTATATTTTGTTTTTCTTTAGTATGACACCTCTTAAAAAAAAACTTCTAGTTAATATAAACTGATCTGTTGTACAATGCATATTCTATTTTCAATGAGAAAAGACACAGTGTATTTAAGGGCTCATTGCAATGTGCCATACTGTGAGTTACTGGATATCTGCTGCCAAGAGAGAATATGACAGTTTCCTCTACTGTTGGGATAATAAATGAGTTGAAGTTGTATCTTAAGTTAAATATCATAAGCTATTTAATCAACAAGTGTGCATACTGGAAAAAATGTTGGGTAAAAACTTGTGCTAGGCACTTTCAGTCATGGTTAATTAAAAATAAATGTATTAACACTTTCATGGTCAATGTCTACATTTTCTAATAAACCATGTTACAGAATTTTAAGAACAAACTAGGAAGGGACCTTCTTATGAAACCATAGAATGTTAAAACTTAAATTATTTAATAGCTCTCCCCTTATCCTAACAAATTTGTTGAATACTTCTTTCTCTGTTCTATAGTTTTTATGTATAAATTTGAAAATTAATGACTCTATGAATGATTACAATGTGGTCCCAAGTTAATAGAGGCCAGGAATGGTAACATACCTTAGTATTTCCTGGTCATTTTTAATGGTGAAAGAAGCAGTATTATTTTGATCCCGGCCTTTCATATTCCTGTAATTAATTTTGCTTTTGAATATCAACTGTGGCTAAAACTGGGCTAAGGCTCTAGAGTGGAGTTTTGTAAACACTATCCATTCTTTCCGAGATCTTCATTTTGTAGTTACTATGAAAAAAAGCAATATCAATAAGCTCAACTACACATACTATCTTCCAGTATCTTTCCACTAAGAACAAAGAGCCTTGGGATAGTAAGGAAAATTATTTTATCAATTTTTGTTGAAAAATAACTATAAAACTACTTTATTCTGAAAAATATCAGATTACTCAAGGGGAGAGACCTTTTGCTGAAATATCCTCACTTGATTCAATCAGTTTTGATTTTATTTAAAAATATTAGAGTTCTCATTCTATTTTCTGATATATTCAAGTTCAAAATGTCAAATATACATAAAATAAAATAAAATTATATGTATTACAGAAAGTTTTATTATATTAACCTCAGGATTAAAAAAAAAATGTTCCTGAAAGAGCGCTGTATTTAGCAAGGCAAGATGAAAGTCTGAATAAGCCCCTTCCCAAACTTTACAGTGACCAAGCATCATTGTAGGGGATATCCAACCTAAAAAACATGGTCATTTGCAATTAAGCTCCTTTCTCACCTGAACATTCTCTGAGTCTATGTCACTGCTGCTTCCACACTGGCCTCCTGCATTAGCATGCCTGTTGTCACTTTCCTGTTTGGCTCTTGTTTCCTACAGGAATAATACAATGCCTTTCAAGTCTATGGGGCTCTTATTTGTACTCCAGATCCCTTCCAGCCAGTCTCCCATGACAGTCTTCCATGACAAATACCCTCAAGTTCAAACCTGTTCTCTAGAGTTGCCATCTACATGTCTTTAAACATGTCTAATGTATTCCTTTTTCCAAAAGGCATCCTGGGTGTCATGGTCTGATGAAGAAAGTTTTGGCTAAAGAGTTGATTGCAGTGTGCTATGGTGATTGACACTCTCCACTCCTTGGGCAAGAGTAGAACAATCCATCTGAAATACCTGGTAGCTCATACAATGCTTTGCCCCTCTAGTGGGCCAGCATGTGATTGTTGAACAAATGAGATAATGAATAGATAGTTAGCTCTAAAACTGAATGAAAGGTTTGATTGGTTGACTGTGGTGCCTCTGAGTCTCTCTAAATACATATTTGCATTTCAATAGAGGCCCATAAATCTCTAGTACATTTTTACTATGCCAAAAATAGATATTGTTATACAGGGAGTAAATCCATGACATATTTTTAATATTCACATGCAAAAATGCCCAAGTAAAACATGGCTTTTTCTTTAAGTTATTTTACATAAACAAAGAAACCAGACTGGCTAGACTGGGGAGCTGGCTGGGCATGCTCTCTATTGATTTAGTCTACTATAAGTGCATACATGCCAACAAAAATGTTTTGTTTTAGCAAAAACTATGAAGGTTATTAGTGATTTCTCCCCTACCACATCCTAGTTATTCCAAGTAGAATCTAAATTTGAGGTCCAAATTAAAAGGATGTAGGCAAATCTCTCAGAGCATAGTTTAGAGCAGGAAGTTACCTTGGTAACCTTATATAAGGTGGCAGTCTGTAAGAGGAACTTAGGTTCTTATAACAAGTAGGAAGTACACTTTATGACCTTGAACTTGTTAGTGGCTAGCTCCTTCCTCTTACACTATGGCATTATAATTTTCGGGTTTTCCTCCCTTTTTTCATTTAAGCAAACTCTAGGCTTAAGAGGATTTCTAGTAAACCCGTCTTATTTTCTTCAAAACATCATTAATATTTTGTAATTTGCTTATAATAGCAATAACTTTGGTCGTTTTCCTCCTTAACAAACTAGCACAATCCTAAAGGCAGACAGCCTCCTTCATCAATCTACAGTAAGGACAGAGAACTTTTAAACAGTCCTTGGTCTAGGAATGTTCTAGAAATAATCAGTGAGTCAACAGCAGAAATTTTGATGTTAAATGTATTAATCAAGTAAGTTTATTCAATAAGAAAGAACAAAGCACTATTTATATGATATACTACCAGTTATTATTCACAATAACAATTAAGCATAAAACAATATTTGAAAGATAACTTTTCATTAATTCACTTTATATTAGGCAAATTGGAAAAGATAAATGGCAAAAACATCTCGAATATTTCTAGTTTTGTATTTGCAGGTTTTAGGATGAAATTATCACCAAGTTTCAAATATTCTGAAATTTTATACCATCTGAAATTTCAATGCTTGTTCACGTGTGTACCTTGTAGTTTTTTAAAGAGAACTTTCCTGTCTGTTTTTTTAATATCGTGTGCAATGAATACTGTAATTATGTATGATTTAAAAAGAAAAATGCATGCTCAGGCACTTTTTACCATTAACAACAGGAACTCATAGCACAAGTTAATGGTACCACATGCCCCTTAGTGGTTAATATACCATTTACAAAAGCTTTTTGTTAACTGTAGCAATATGCTGGGACTTTAGGACCATCTGGAAGTAATTTTATTCCAAGTCTCAGGAGGAGGCAAGAATTGTTAGCACAGAATATTTCAAATATTTAGATAACTTTAGATAAGGTAATATTAGATTAAATAAGAGGTCACTTTCACACAAGGGTGCATGCTCTCCAGATTCCAAAGGCATCCTCAAAAGGGAAAACAGCTAAAACAAACAAACAAACAAACAAACAAGCAAAGCAATAACAGCAACAAACAACAGCAACTCAAAGGAGTTGATGGAAGCACCAAGTGTCTTGGGGGTACAACTCTTTGTTAGGTAAATGGTCTTACACACCATGGAGACAGGGATATGATGACATGATAAAATGAGAGAATGTAGAGAATCAAAAGGAGGTGTGGGGGGGGGGGAAGTATACTTTTCAAGCTCTAGGAAGTCATGAAAGGAGCATTCAGTGTACAAGTCTCCATGCAAACACAGCTCACTGCAGATAGAGGAGTCAAAGGCTCAGCTGGGAAGGAAAAGTACTTTTTTATTGGTTTCCCCTCCACAAACCTCCCATCCAATCACCCCCTCACCTTTGCCTCTATGAGGGTGCTCCTCCACCCTCCCACCCACCCACTCCCACCTCACTGCTCTAGCATCCCCCTTATGCTGGGGCATCAATTTTCCACAGGACCAAGTGTGTCCCCTCCCATTGATGCCAGATAAGGCAATTCTCTCTTGTATATGCAGTTGGAAACATGGACCCATCCATGTGTATGCTTTGGTTGGTGGTTTAGTTCCTGGGAGCTCTGGGGGAGGTGGGGTCCAATTAGTAGTTTTAAGGAACCAAATAAGCACCTGGGACTCAGATATTGTGAGTGTGGCTTAGTCTCTAATCTGAGCCTATGAGGGAAGACAGAAGGCATGGGCCATGCAAAGCACAGAACCTAGTGATGACTTTCTTCTGACTGTAAAGAGAAAGTACTGGGCTGTGACACGTAGGAGAGCCCCAGACCTTTTATGGATTTTAAGAGTCTATCTGCATCTTTATGTGACATGTTTGTGAGGGGGGCGGGGCGGAAGCAGGTGAAATTGCTGACTGCTGTGTTGGAGATGTGGGTCTTACACTAGAGGGGACTAGAAGACACAGAGGAGTGTGTGTAGACATTTAGCAGACAATTAGCAGACAGAGGCACACTATGCTGTGGAATCAGAATTTCAGGGGATGCTGTTGCTCTAGCACTGGAAAAAAAAAGGATAGGATGAGATGCATGAGAGAAGCTTTGGGCTGTAGGAGACCAATAATTCTCTCATGGAAGGTACTTGCATAATTCTTGTTCTAGGTGGGCCTAGTAAATACATAGAGATCTCAGGGGGAAGTTCAGCACCAGTGTTGTGGAATTTAAATGTCATCAGCAGGCCGATGAGACTTCAACTCATTGGACTAAACTACACCACCTCAAAGATAATCAGAACATGGCACACAGCCCAAGACACATACAAGAGAGAATCAAACAGGGCATAGGTTGGAGTTCACAGGCTGTGTAATGTGAGGAGGAGAATGAGCTAGAAAAGATGGTTGAAAATAACAGCTCTGAGAGACAAAAAAGGAGCCAGGGCATGATTTCATGGCCATCAAACCAAGCACTATGAGATCATGGAATGGGTTGACTGCACTGGTTATCCCACGTTATCACCAGTCTGTAGAGGGAAACTAACAAGAAAATAAGCTGTTAAAGCATTACTACTTAAAATTTCTGAAAGTCTCAAGATATTTTCATCAATAAGCCAACATTTGCTAATCTGAAGCTCTGATCTCTTTGCAAAATTTTTAATATGTAAAGAGTTCTTCCTTTAATTTATTCTAATCTTCATAGAATAATTAACATCTGGTTCTGACTCAGGTTCTACATATCTATTATCTGTCAGGTAAGGCACAACTAGAGTCAACTGCATTTTAGGGGTAACTTTCTATTTTCCATAATGTCCAGGAACATCAGTGAGACCACAAATTCAGATGCAAAAGAAAAAAGCATTGCTTAGTGGCTATCTAAAATCTACTGCCGGGCTGAATTTTTTAATTTGTGCTAAAAAATAATAAAGAGCAAAATACTTTAAAAAGTAATACAAATATAAAATATTTTCGTTTGAACAACTCTTGAATCTATACAATCTTATTTCTGGTTAGGTCAAGCAAGCAAGTAAGTTCCTTAATTTTTATATTAGCTTTTTTTTTAATGCTAGATAACAGTATTCTTCAATAGGGGCTAGAGCTCCTCATTTGCTAACATCTAATGCATAGAATAAGAGAAAATTTAACATCCCTGACTGAGTGCACACATAAATTGAAAGTTACAGTATAAAGCAAACAAACAAAGAGATTGCTCCCTTATAAAACTCAAAAAATTTTAAGTAGAACATTTTCTAGGCCTGGGAGGTAGTTTAGTTAGCATGGTATTATCTTACTACATTAAGTCCCTAGAAACTGTCTTACATAAGCAGGAGATGGTGGTAGAAGGAGGTTGTAATCCCAATGTTAGAAAACAGATCCCCAGGGCCTAGCTTTTCCTTACTGGGTGTGTTCAGGGTCAGTAAGATGAGCTTTCAAAAAATTGGATGATATCTAAGAAAGGATATTTGAGGTTGGCCTAAGACTTCTAATAGCACCAGAACTCAGGTAAGCACACACACACACATACACACACAACACACACACACATAACATGCACACACAGACACAGAGACAGAGAGACAGAGAAACAGAGAAATTGACAGAGAGAGACAGAGAGGGAGAAGCAGACAGAGACAGACAGAGAGACAGAGGTGAATATACACATACATATGAACTCAGGTAAGCACAAAGGTGCACAAACACATGAAATATCGTCTAGTGACTATATGTGAAACTAGATGCAAGTCAAACATTTACATTTAGCCAGGATAAAATGAATGTAGTAGGTTATTGAATTGGCTAATAACCCAAAAATCAGCAACAAAAGATGGCAAATCCCTAATACAATCTTGAAAGATCATTTTAAAAAAGATGACAGGACGACATTTTATGAAAATAATCACATTCACACATTGATAGCAAAAATAAATAAGATGAATGGAGAGCAGAATTTAGGATAAGTAACACTAGATGCTAGGTACAGAGGCAAAATATAAATAATGATTATTTTCAATTTCTATAAATAGAGCAACTGCTTATCAATAGATAATCCAGAAAGCTGCTGAATCTTCTGGGGCAAATTCATTCCACTTTCTCTGTGAAGCTGGCATAATGAGATCCAGTGAACAGGAACTCAGAACATGGACTAAACTCCATAGTAATTCACTGGAAGTGAATTCACTTAAGCTTAGACATGACAGTCACTATGTAAGATGTTTCCAGAAATTGGAAACCATGTGTCTGAAGTTATCTCCCAATTATAAAACACTAAAATGAGCTCTGTTCCAAACAAGAATTTTATTAGCGTATTATCCAAGACATCTCTCTGATTCACCCTCAAACAGAAATAGCTACTCAAATATCAATATGTTCAAACACTATAATGATATCATTGCTGGCATTGTTCAGTTAACATTTATGTGGCAAAATAATATGGCTTTATAGCCAATAAATGAAATAAGTTGAAGAACTGAATAGCTACTATATATATATATATATATATATATATATATATATATATACATCTTTGTTCCACATATCATATATAAAATATAAGAAAGTGTTAGTTATCCACAAGAAAATTATATATAATGCAGAATGTTTTAATCTAATAATATTTCCTTAGTTACTAGTAATCATGTGAAATTTATCAGAAAGTTTTGTTTATGTGTGTACATATTTATGTTTGTGTGTGTGTGTGTTTGTGTGTGAACAAGGGTCTATTCATAAGAAAAATTGGCAGGCAGATGACAGGACAGAATCATGAATCATTGTATAATATTGCAGCACTGAGCATTGTCCCACTAATTTGCACAATTAACATATGCTAATAAATTATTAAAAATTAAAATTACAAGCACAAATGACTCTCTACTGTGGTCGTTTTATGTTCCTGAGAAGCAATGGGTCGCTTGAAGCAGAAATTAAGGCTAACGGTATCAGCTCTGCTGGTCCAACAACTTTCCTTGCACTGCGTAGCTGAGGTTCCAATCCTCTCTTCCTTCAGTCACTATTTTAGTTTTGTCCCTACATGTTTCTTTTAGCACTTATTGTTGACCTTAAGAAATTATAATAACAGTTTTGTAGCACTTTGCTGTATAATATTTTAAAATGCCATTTTCCTTTTCTGTCAAAATTTACCCAGAATTAATTTAGCCGAAACCATTCAATTACTGGGCTGTTGTCTGCCACCATTAGAAGGCTGAGTTACCAGTTTCCAAGTTGTTATTATGATAGAGCTCTTACCATGCATGCCAGGTAGCTTAAAGGTTTTGTCTCCATTACTTTGTGTGTGTATACACGTAAGCGAGTTGGAGATTTCAAAATATAATATTTAATCATTCAGCCACATTATTATTAAAGGCAATTTCCACTTCACCTTCTAAAGAGATTAAGCTCTTGCTTGAGACTTCTGTTGAGGTGATGGCATTTGCTTTAAAATAAATATACCAATGAGCTCAGCAGAGTAAGTTCATTCAGAATCTGAGTTTACCTAAACAGACCGAACCTGTGAAGAATTAAGACAATATTTTCAGACTTCTTTCATCTCTTTCTTTTCTAAGTATTAATCGTGTTAGTTGTCCAATAGTTCCTAAGTGTTACTATTGGATGTCTAGGCACAAATATAACAGATAACATTTCTGTTAGGTTAGCATCTAAATCTGCTATAGACTAATACATGCCAACTCTCTTCAGTTATGACGTAGCTCAAAATATCAGTTCAACACAGATTGAATGATATGATGCATGTTTTTCAGAAACTAATGTATGACATACCCTGGTACAACATAACAAACATACTACAAGGTAATAAAAGTTAAATCCAGATTACACTCAAGAAGATACAACAAATCATTCAGGCAAATGAGAAGAAATGTCTTAGGAGCTACAACCCAAGAATGGTTTGGATGGTGAATGGGAGGGTGGAAGAAGTCCCAAACAATAAGACAGAAACTGTGTTGAAACTGGAATATAGTAGACTTCTTCAGAAAATTGGAAACACAATCTATTTACAATGCAGAATTCATGGTTAGATAAACTATGAACTACTACGAGCAAGAATCGACTGTTAAACACTATGATTTCAAACTAAGCTTTGAGTGTACTCATCATCTTTTAAAGAGAATTTGCTAAATATTTTCTAACGAAATACCATTTACTCTGTGGATTGAAATAATACATAGATTAACATTCAGCTACTCTTTATCTAGGAAAACCAATAATAGTACATATAGTAAAAGAATAAACACACTGTAAATCCCAACAAATCTTTCTGTTTAACTTTTTAAATCATACTTTAGGCATTCATTTCCAGGTCTTTGCTATGGGGAAGAAGCTATCTAGGTCTTAGAGGCACCCACTAAATAAAGTTTTAAAACGTTGACACAAGCTTGCAGCAGACTCCTGCTTGCCTCATAGACCTTTGCAAGTCATCACTACTTTGTTAGGTCAGAGTGAAAGATGGCAGGTTGATCAACATTAGTACAACTCAAAGGCTAACTATGTTATTAATAAACAATGTGCAGGCCAGTGATAGATAGGAAATCCCCAGTACTAGTTCCAGTTCATATAAGATTTCAATTACAATGCAATTTTTTTCACTTTAAAAAAATTGAATCTGTCAAATATATAGTATGTTTCAAGATTAAATCAAGACTCTGATATAAAAATATAATGAGTACATATTAAACCTGTAGGAGTTATCTTGACTCACTCTGGTGAGCTTTACAGTGTCTGCCAGATTAAAAAGAAAAGAAAGAAAATCACTCTTATGCTCAAAAATAAAAAGGAAATATAGGTGAATATAGCTTAGCTTATTGCAGATCTTGAAGGGTGATGCTTTTTGACAGACATAGGTATGACTCAAGTGACTCTTACCTTTGCTTATGTTCTGAAGGGCAATTCCTTTATATTCTAGTGGCAGTGTACAAAAAGGTTCTGTATGCTCTGATATTTAAAGAACACAACAACAGCAACAGCTTCTGATTTATTCAATGGTTTTGGGATCTTTAAAAAGAATTACTAATGATATAATCTCCTTAAAATCAATAGGAAGGAATTCATGCCTAATAATGTAAACCTATGACTGGTGAGACCACTCTAGAGGAGAACCTACTATTATTTCATTTCTCTAAACCAGTATCATGTCTAAGTATATTCTAAATATTTGCTGTATACTCACAGAGCAATATAGATGTCATTCCTCCATCAAGGGACCTCTACTGCATTAGATACCATTACATAATTTACTCAGAACAAAACACAAATAAAAACTGGCTGTGAAGTGTCCAACCCCAAATGACAGAACTATAGCACAAGTCCCACCTCAGGGAGCACCAGGGGAAAGGAAGAGGAAGACTGTGATAGCCAAAGAACCACATCTTATATGATACAGTGTCTTCTGTAGATGACAGAGAAGCTTCACCAACAAAATCACAATGATGTGGTTGCCTAAACAAGTCCATCACAAAGCCAACAGTTGACATACCTCCATGGATAGGGGAAATCTCACAAGATCCTACATCTGGATGAAGAGCTACAGGAAACTAATGGAGATTCTGACTTCTCCAGTGATAGTTCCTGGATAAATCATCCAAACCAAAGTGGTCAGCCATAAGTACATGTACATGAATAACAACAAATGGACTGAGCAGCTTGTAGGTACACACACAAACACACACACATTTATTTGTATATATAAACACAGTAATAATTGAAGAAGTCACGAGTTTGAAGAGCAGGGTATGACAAAGGAGAGCTGGGGGAAAATGAGAGGAGTAGAAATGATGTATATGCTACTCATGTATGAAAGTTATAAAAGTATGATAATTGGCAAAGACTTGGGGGAATTTGGAATGAAACCAAAATGGCTCCCAATTGCACAGGATACTGGGTGTCCTTTTCCTATTTCTTTGTCCTCCCTAGCCTTACATAGAATCAGCAGACTTCTGCTGTCATTAGGGAAAAACGTCCACAAAATGCAACTCAATGTTATGTCTGATTCCAAAGGCCTTTCAAAAGCCAGTAGAATTTGTACAATTGGAGAAGTGAAGTCCATATGATGAAGAGCAAATCTGGTACAGTGAGGGGAGCCGTCTTCTGCCTGTGAGAGGCAATGCTAAAATTAAATCTTCTTTTAAATCAAATCTAAAAGGAAAATTCTTATATGGTGCATTCATGGGCTCCCAAAGTTCAGGACTCAGGTAAGTGATCACTGGGAATGTCTACATTAGTGCTACTCATTACTACTTTCCCTTAAATTTATCTAGAGAAACTGAGCTGGAGAAAATCTGATGTCATGATAAACTGGCCTACTTTCTATTAATATTTATGGCTACTGCATATAAAGACCATTTCAAAATTGCCTTTTTTATATCACACTTCTCCAAATGTAGCCAAAGTAACCCTTATAAACAGTTGTACATGTAAATCATACAGGCATTTCTAATTATTTTTAATGGAAAGCAGCTAGTCATTAGGCTGGAAAGACTGTATGTATTTTCCCCTAGTGTCTCATAGCCATTTGCAGTTTCCTTATTAGATGAACATTATTTTTCTCATTCTATGTAATATTCAGGTTGTAACCTGAGTCCAATGAAGAGTATTACATATCATCAGGGAAAAGTCTCAACTATGGCTTGTTCTTTTATCTATAACTTCATCAGTTTTAAGACAGATGAATTATACCCACTAGAGAGGTGACATTCTGTTGGTCTATAAATGGTGCTCTGCAACTGGAAAAACTTTTGTCAACTTCAAAAGCAAATTAAGCACTCTTCCTTCAGAAAGGGATGATGTTATTTGGAATTAAGGTATGTGTATTAATAGGCCACATTTTCTTGACATCAGAATGATCACATTAATCTCATGGAGATGATCTCCTTTGACATTCAAAACAATCTGAGTATAGGAGACATGGGATAAAACCAAGATTTTGATGGTCACAGCATGTGCCCATAGGGAAACAACAATAAATGTGTCTATCAAATTTTCTTCTAAGTAATTACATTTATACTTCAAGCAAAAACAAAACAAACAAAATCCCTGCTGTCTGGTCAGAGAAGCTTCTCTTTGCTTTTGTCAATGGCGATACAGAAATTCACAATTTTTCAAAGTGCAGAGAACATCTGAGTGTCAAATGACAGACTGTAAATGAGCTAGTATATCAGCCTGTCCAAGGTTCAGGGGACATCCTGGACAAAGGGGTGGGAAGAATGGAGGAGTCATCTGGAGGAAGAGAAATTACAGATGCGGAACACTGATTTGTGGGAATGACATGGCTCTTGAACTCAAAGCAGTATTGATCACCTGGATGAGACCTCATGAGATCTCTATAAGATTAGATCTCTTAGCTCCCTGTGCAGAGAAGGAAGGACTCACAACACCCCACCCTCTACTTAAGGACATGTATGAAGATAATGGTTGATAGAGGAGGGAAAATATTTTGTCAGTTGGGTAGTTGCTGGTAAGCTTACATTTTCCTGGAACCTGAGAGAAACTCATTGAATTATATAAAAACTGAAAGGCATGGAAGTAGAAAAGGATTTTCTGGAGGGGAAAGGAGATTCACTAGAGTTGGAAGGGCACAAAGAGAGGCAATGGGATGAATATGATGAGAATACATTATGCATATGTAGGAAAAATGTCACATTATTATATATAAGTAATATAGGCCAATGAAAATGGTCTTTAACCAAGGTTTTGTGGCCAGAAACCTACAGCTCCAGAAATTTAAATAGCTTCCCAAGTTCACATACCTTTTCAATGGCACATTTTGGTTTTAAAATCCTTCTTCTTACTCTATTACCCATATTCCTTTAGTGGCCAGCTCTTACATTCCTGCCCCCCCCTTTTTTCTTACATTCCTATCTTAATACCTTTTGTGTTAATCAATGTCAACCAGTAGAATCACATTTCAAGTAGCACTATATTCTTAAAAAATATTAGAAAGAGTTCAAACATATATTAATATAAATAGCAATACTTTTAGTTAATGCAACTGTATTTTTTTCCAAGGAATTTTACAGACATTATCCTACTTAGACTACACACAGAAGCAATTCATTTAAGTACTAGTTAGATAATTATGTTTAATGACAAAGCTTCTACAATGGAAAATTCAAACTCTGAAAAACAGAAGATGACATTGAGAGAAATAGCATTATCAACAATAGACCTAAACTGCTTCTCATACATGCTTACTCCTGACTTAGCACAAATCCTGAAGGCATGTGGTGTACCACTCAACCTAGCTCTCATGTGGTCTTCACAGGTGACAGGGACTTAGAGATTAGGATTTAAACACAGGTGAAACAAATATTCCTCTTTTAAGTCGATGATAAGTGAATGTCATAGTCTAGTGATAATTTAAAATTTTGAGAATATACTTGAAACCGAGCCAACTTAAACTTTCCCATGCAGCTCAAGGATATACAATGAGTGATCATTTCAGGTTGTTATTATAAAAATATGAATTTCCTACCCATAATCACTAATAAGCCTTAATGTAAAAAACTAAAAGTATACTATTAAACGAATCATAAAATACATCTTAAGTTTATGTTTAACAAGAATATGGCTTAGATTCTATGTTTAAAATACAAACACATAAAAATATAAAAATGTTATATATACAAGGGAATCCTAATTTGACACAGTAATATAAATATGACACTATGGCAGAATAGTAGGTTAGTAAAAAATTATATTTCTACTTAGTTTAAAATTCATCCCTACTGATATATCATGTAAGTCATTTAAGAGGAATTAAATTATTTATGGTTTCTTTCTAGACTTTATAAAAAGGCTCGGCTGACTCAATGAGCCTTCACCTCAGTCTATTTCATGGACAGGATAGGCCAGTCTTTGTATCTATTCTGGAGATGAGTGGAAAAGCAATATAAAACTTAAGGTAGAAAGTGCATGACGTGGCTGGGAGAGGGACAGAAGGAAAACTGATAATCAATGCTTTCTACAATCTCATTCAAAAATCCAAACATTTGCTTCACTAGTATTTAAAACAGGGACACATTAACCATCATTATAGTGTATTTAATACATTTAAAGTGCCAATAAGAGAAAAGGGGGCACAAAATGGCTTTCATTTTTATATTTTAATCATTCTTTCAGTCCATTTTATTGTGACCAATTTTATACCCTTACAAGTGATAATCTCCATAGCATCCCCTGTAGGATAGTTGAGTCCTTTAAAGAGGAGCCGATTCTCTGTGTGGTACACAGACACTACCTCGTACCATAAGTTGAAGGTCATCAGCTCCCAACTCTGAGCCAAGGCTTACATTTAAACCTCTTCAGGTTTCTGATCGACTCGATTTTCCTATCCATGAAATGGGGCAAATAGCAAATACTTTAATGTGTTCCAACCATTCAAAACTGGTATATATGATGTACCTCAGAGTTGAAACACAGTAAGCACTAAAAACAGCTACTATTTATAGTTCCCATCATGGTCCACAATTAGATGGTGATAGTTTAAGTAATTGTTTACCGTGAATTATTTCACTTTCAGCAATGATTTCACCTACCACTCATATCTAACCTTGCTTTCTTAAGTTCTACCTAGTTATGGTCAGGTTTTCATCATTTTGACACAAATCAGCATCACTTGGGAAGAGCAATAATCACTTGAGGAAATGCCTTTATCAGATCCTTCCATGGGTATGCCTATGGGGGCATTTTCTTTAGTGATTGGTTGATGTAGGAAGGCATGGCTCACAGTCAGAAGAAGTGCAACCACTTGGCAGGTGATACTGGATGATATAAGAAACCAAGAGGAGCGGTCTGTGAAGAACAAGGCAGTAAGCAGCCATCTCTGTGGTTCCTATCTCTGTTCCTGCTTGAGTGACAGAGGGAGACAGTGGCAGGAAAGCGAAATAAACCCTTTTCTCCCAGTTGATTTTTGGTTATGGTGTTTACAGCAACATAAAGCAAAGTAGGATATAGCCTCAAAGCAAAAATGCTTTGTGTTAATTATTTTGACAAAAGAAAAGATCATCCAGGAAGCCATAGGCAAAAGAATACAAGAGCAGTTGTACTGAAAACATATAGTTAGATTAGAAGACTTTCACAGGAAGAAAACCATACTTCTTACCCATAAGCACCAAAGACAATATATAACCGTCTTTCAGCTGAAACCTATGAGCAAATGCCAGAAAGTCTAAATATAGACTTTATCACCAGTTATCTCTATCTCAGACTTATTGTCAATCTTCATAGATTTGTAAAAGAAAATAAAATGTTGAAAAACCTCTTCTAGTACATTTTGTTCTGTCCAAAATATTTTCATAATAAAAACTATATTTATTTGGGAGGGCATGCATCCTCTGGAATAGTATAACTGAATTCATATTTTTGTCTATAAAACTTATATTTGACTGAATTTATATATATAAAATGACTTGTGCAATTTCATGAGGGTTAAAAGGTTGGGTAAGACAAACACAGAACCATTACTTCAACTGCTGACATTTTACTCTCCTTTGCTATGGCTAATTTGTTTCCTTAGACAAATAAAAAAGTACTTCTCTGTGCTTGGGGAACAAACAAAAGGCTATAACATCCTCTATCAGTGAAGTCTTTGGATAATGAAACCTCTCTGTTGCCATGGAAATGGAGAAAAGCAAAAGTTTATCAAGGACCCGATAAAATACATACGCAAGGGTAATTTTTAAGGTATTCAGGTCTAAAATATATTTGTTTTTCCAGGACACATCACATCTATTATTTCCAACTTAAATACCCATGACTTTTAGAGTCTAATGTAGGAAGAGTCCAGTGTGTAGGGAGTGAAAAGTTGTCTTGATATTTAGCAACTGAAGACCTGGTCTTGGTTGTCTTCGGGAATCTTTTGAAGGCCAGTAATCACTCCACTGGTCTGTTTGCTCTAAAAATATTTTCCACAGCTTTGGAGGAGCATACATATGACCCGTGATCTACCACATTTATTAGAGAGCATTCTTAAGTTCTATTTCCACATAAGTAACCGTGGCCCCTGTAAGAAGCCATGGAGGTACCTGTGTGAGACAGATGTGAGGGTGGAGGCAGTGGAAGCTTACTCCTGTGCATGCTTCCTGTAATTAGTCATGAGGGAAGCTTCAACAAGCAGCTTTCAAGTAAGGATTCACTTACCAACTGACATTGATCAAGTCTGGGAAGATAAAGGGAAGACCACTGTAGTCTCTCAAGAAGTCTGGCTTCTTTTACCTCAGCTCAGAAGACTGAGCATGTCAATAAGCCTCTGGCCTCAGCTAAAGGGAATAGCCAAGGATACTAAGGTGAGTATATGGTAAGATGCAGTCAGAGGTTGGAGTACACACACACTCAGCAAAGGCCACTGTATCAGGTACATAGGAACAAAAGGGAGTTAACATCACAGGACTCTGTGCCTGAAAGGTTAGCCCAGTGCAGCCGAGGCCATTAAGTACAGATCAGAATTTGAAGATATAGGTGAGAGTGAATCATAGCATTCTTTGAACACCAAAAAATACTTTTAGTGTCTGACTTAATAGTTAATGATGTCAATGTAGCCTTACACCTGTTACATGATAACTTAGTAGAAATGCTGAAAGCTTCGGGAATTTATTTTATTTTGGGAAGGGGTTTATTCATGAACAGTTACTTGATGGAAGTGGGGTGATATTTTCTTTGTAATAGAAATCAAAGTTAAGTGTCCCATTTGGTTTTATTTTATCATCTGTAGACAACTTTTATAAGAAACTCCCCAGTTATATAGGAGTTTGGATTCCTAAAGGTCTTAATTTACCCACTCAGTGTTCTCCTAGATAACAACTCTACCACCGACTTTCAGTTCATTATAGTGGCCATGGTTCAGAACAGAAGATGAAAACATGCTATTGCCCGTGGAAGTAAGCTGGCTAATCAGTGGATGCCTTCACAAAGATCTCTGCCTCACTGTCACCTGGATACTATCTCCCCTACACTTTCTGCAGGCACCTCGTTGGGTGTGTTTTGTGGGTTTCTTTCAATTTGGCATAGAAATAGCTTGAGCACTCTATGCTGAGGTTTCTCAGCTGGATAAACAACAGCCTGCTCTTATTTTGATTAAGGGGAACCATTACAAGTTCTTCCTCAAGCTATTAGTCTGCCAGGGACACACTATAATTTATAAGCCCTATCAAAACTTCCCCTTTAATGAATAGAAATGAATAGAAAATTAATGCACTCAGGCAGAAAGATCTTTTAGCTAATACTTTGTAGGATATTCTTCTTTGAAGCAATAGGGAACAATTTTCACTTACTGCTTATTTAAGGCAAAAACACTCAGTCCCCTTGATAGCACCTTGATTGGGTTTAGGAATATGTACAGTATATTATTTTCCTTGCATAAATCATGTTCTATAAGATGGGAAAGTAAATGCCCTAGTCTTTAAACACTAATGGCTACTTTAGGTATCACCTTTCTGAGCATTTACAGAGAAACTCCAAGCATAGCACTACTTCTTATGTGTTAGGAACTGTTGTTCACACTGAGGTAATTTACACTGGAATCAAGAAACCACAGCCACTAATGCCGGAAGTTATGGGTCCTGATTTGCCTTGAGACACAGAAGAAACTCAATGTTACTAGCTCTGTCCTTAGCAAGTTCTCTGCAGGTAGGATACTGAAAGCAGCAACAATGTAATTAGATTTTACATTTTAATCATAACGATGAAGCTGTCACAGTGGCCTGCGCAAACTGCTACCCTTTAAAAGATCAGCTCAGTCTCCACAGGAGAATATGATCTTACATTTTTCATATAAATCATTATTTTTTTCTTGCTTATACTGACACACAATTGTAACCAATGCATGCCAATTACTACTTAAGTAGAATGTGAGTGACTAAGAACTCTGAAAGCTGTACCAGGATGGAAGTTGGGTTCATACTCTGAGCAACAAGAATCCATCATTCTTGAAATACTACACATATGTATAACTTTACTAAATAAATAAATTGGAAGGAGTCGGCTTCCTGAGAAGTTTGGCAATTAACAACTAGCTTAATGACTCCATTTCTAGAACAAAGGTCATGATGGTACGCATAGAAATGTTGATTACTGTTGTAAAATTCATAAGTTATTTGGAACTTGATAATACTTATGCATGAATTAATTGCTAAAATAACTTATACATAAAATAGCTGCAAGAATAAGAAACTATGGGCTGGAGAGATGGCTCAGCAGTAAGAGCACTGACTGCTCTTCCAGAAGTCCTGAGTTCAAATCCCAGAAACCACATGGTGGCTCACAACCATCTGTATTGAGACCTGATGCTCTCTTCTGGTGTGTCTGAAGACAGCTACAGTGTACTTACATATAATAAATAAATCTTTTAAAAAAGAATAAGAAATTATAAGTTGTACAAATATTCTAAAAGGGAATCAAAAAATCCTAGCAACAGGCATGCACACGATCAAGCTTTGAGGCAGTATTGAATTTCACAGTTGGTACCAACACTGAAAATATTCTCACAGTGATGAATAAATTTTTCCATAGAAAACACACACACACACACAAACACATGCATGTACACACACATACACACACACTCACAAAACTCTGTCTCATGCACACACTCATACAAACACGCACATGCACCCCCAAAAAATCTTTCTTCTTATATATGAAAAGAAAATTATCATTTGTCCATTGAAAGCAGCCACAGTGGAAAGTGAATTATTTATTGTCCCTTAATAACTGTTGATAAATCAGGTTAGTGAGACGTATAGCTCCTTTCACTATTTTTCATGTTGGGATTCATCAACTGAGGGATGCTGTACGTTGGTAGTATGTGTGTCCTTCCTGATCATTAGAGCCTTAATGGAAAAAAATGGACATCCATGCTTGACCTACCAGTGAAGAAGAAACTATTATAATTTCCCCTAACTGGGTTTATTATTGAATTTATCTGAGATAGCCCTGATCATCTTGTAAAAACAAAATCTTGTAAAATCTTATTTAGAACTGTAACAAAAATTATTTTCAAATAAAAATTTTTGACAGACATAATAGTTTTGGAGGTTAGATTCCCACTGAGTCAGAACAATTACACATTGATGAACAACAATGGACAGAGTTCTCATCCCTTATATATGAGTGACCATTTTGTTATTATTTTTACCAATAACAAAAGCAACATTTCACAGTTTCACTGTATTTAACACTTGATAAAATCACTTCCACAATTTTGTTTTAGAACAGGTTGAAATTTCAGCTTATGTAATTTTGAATATTGTCATGGTAATAACCATTTCCAGAATCGTTAACATTTCTGTCCCACAAACATTTCCCTATGTAGCATATTCAAGAGTTTCTAAATGATACCTTGAATTCCTACTATCCTGTGATATTCCGCCTGTCTTTATTAGCAGATTATTCCTTTATTTCTAGTCACTAAATATATTCTTTATCTTAACTTCTTATTTAACAAAAGTATTTTGCTCAACTGTCTCCCAATTTCTTGGAAGTTGTAATTATTGAAGAATATATATTTTTCTGTTGCAACATTAACAGGTTGATATTTAATTTTACTTTTGCTGTAATTTATGATCTGTTAGGGTCATCTGACATATCTTTTCTAATGCAACAAAATCAGTTTTTTTTTCTAAGAAAAGCATTGACTTTTATCAGTAGTACACAGGCTTCTGAAAATCACCAACAACTAGAAGCCAAACAAGTTGAAAACTTCTGCAACTTTTAAAAGCTTTATATATTTTTTCTGTGTGTGTGTGTCTGAGCACACATACACACACACACACACACACACACACACACATGCATGTTGGGATAAGAGGATAATATGTGGGAATAAGTTGTCAGGCTAAGGCATCTTGCTGCCCCAAACACACTTGACAACTTTTTAAAGAGATGCTAAGACAATAGAACAGCCACATGACTTAAGATGTTGTATTATATTTCTCTCCTTTTACATGAAGATTGTGCCAAATCATCTGACCAACTCAGCAGAAAAACTTCAAATTCATCTCCTCTCTACTCCTCCAACTTCTTTATTGCTGTCTACCAATTCGACTGTTCCCCTCTCCCAATACCATTTGGTTCTATTTGATGGACAATATCAGAGGTATCCACAGTGAAACAAAACCAAAAAAATTGACAGGACCTGATGGCAGTTTCTTCTCTTTCACCACTGTCCCTGCTACCAAATCAAACAAGCTAAGAGGAACTTCAAATATATGTCAATCACCACTATCTCATAGCACTAAGAAACCTGAACAAGTCTTGCCTACAGCTTTGCAATGTGTGATTTTATCTTAAGCCCATTTGCATTACACAACAAAGCAAGACTTCTGTTCTTGAAGTCTCTGTGCCCTTGTCTATTAAATAATGAACACTCAGTGCCTGGCAGGAACAGAGCTCTGCCTGTGCCTCTGATCCTTAGCAAAGGTTTTCCATGTCTCCTAGACTTTGAAACCTTTGGCTTTTCTCTTGTTTCTATTGAAAATAGCATTTTCTCTGAACAACATTATCCACTACTCAGTTTTAAATATGGTGGAAAAAGAAATTAGACACCTTTAGCATTTTTTTTAAATTTCCTGCTTTCAAATTCCCAGTTGTCCATGTGGGATAACCAGCTCGGCCCAAGAATGTGGCAACTTTCCACACTTACCATATGAATCACTTCTTTGTAACCTAACGAGTTAACAACACTCCTGAAAATGAGTTATCAGGATTGCAAGCCAAGATCACAGATCATAGTATCAAAATTTAGGACATATGAATTTTATGTACTATTTAAAGGCAAGTCAATTTTTTTTTTAATTATCAAGGCTACAAACATGATAACAGTTGAACTGTCGTTTCAAAAAAACATGCTGACACATTCCAACAGAGAGTGATAGTGGATTCATTTTGTGTAAGTAAAATTAAGAATTAAAAAAAAAGGATTAATGAAGTTAAATTAAATTCATAAATTATTCAAAGGTAAAACCATAAAATAAATATATAATGAAATCCAATATGTTGTCACTCATGTGTCTACCATGTAATATTTAAACAGGTTGATCATATCCACCTATTCACATAGAATAGAATTATTCTTTTCCCTTTTCTTTTCTCTAGTACCTCCCATGAGCCCCTTTCCTTTGTTCCCTTTCAAATTCATGTCCTCTGGAATCCTTTAAATAACTATTGAATATATAGATATATAGAGTTTTTACAAGATATTATATGTACACATATGTGTGTACAAAATCATATTAATCATTGCTGAAATTCTCTCCCTTTGTCAAATATTCAGCCTAATTTTAAGGATAATCCATTTATATTTATAATATTATGGTGTTGTCTAACATTCTCATCTAGAGTATATTGAATAAACTATTACTATATTTTATAAATATTTAAAATGTATTAAAATATAATCATAAAATATGTTCTTAAAGACCTCTTATATGACCTTTCACCTTGCTTTATCTTAAATTCATGTCTTCTAGCTGTTGCTTCTTCTTCTTCTTCTTCTTCTTCTTCTTCTTCTTCTTCTTCTTCTTCTTCTTCTTCTTCTCCTTCTCCTTCTCCTCCTCCTCCTCCTCTTCCCCCACCTCTCCCCTTCCTCTTTCTCCTCCTTCTCCTCCTTTCTCCTCCTTTCTCCTCATCCTCTTTTAATTTCTTTAATCTATATCTCCAAGGCTCCTACATATTCCTTATACTATTTAAAAATTCAAACTGAAAATGTTGAGTGTTACTGGAATCAAAGAGCAAAAATTATGAAACACTTCTTAACCTTAGAAGTATCAATCCTGCTTTAAGCTGATTATCAGAAATTTCTATTAATTATTCATTATCACAGAGCAATTTTACAATTAAGAACAGTAGCAAGGACCAACTTACAACCTCCAAAGTATATGCACCCTGATTCAGGTCAATAGACTTAGGCAAACAAGAGGCTGATTCAAAAGTCCCTACCCAATTTCCTTCCACAGCCAGGTCTTTATGAGGGAGTAGT
This sequence comes from Mus caroli, assembly GCF_978045245.1. NCBI lineage: Eukaryota > Metazoa > Chordata > Mammalia > Rodentia > Muridae > Mus > Mus caroli. The sequence continues at coordinate 18,528,119 of NW_028227258.1, forward strand.
CATGGAAAAGATCCTAAAAAAATAAACTGTGGAAACATTTCAGTAACTTAATTGGTATTTTTCAGGGCTCTCAAAGCCTGCATTGTTACAGCCCACTCTCATCAAAGGCCATGATTCAGCTTCAGGAATGGTGCTATTCAAACCCCTTAGCCATATATCTCAGGAATTTACTTCCTAAGTATGCCTTGTGCCTTATAAACACTTTGTTTAGTTATTGGGTGGCATGGTCTTTTAAGAGAGTTAAGCAAATTGGTGTGACCCATTATTTTGAAAAGTTTTTCCTTAACACTTGTCATATGTTAGGTCACCAGAGCACACTGCATTTTTGTTCTGGAAAGTGTAGTGATCCAATGATGGATTTCTCACTTGCTAAAATGCAGGAAAAGTGTACGTATGCATAACCTTACGTGTATCACTGAGAATGCCAGCTCTATTTAAGTTCAGGAGGTATTGAAATGGGAAATGTCATAGTTCATACCAGAAATGAGAAATTGCATAGTTTGGAAAGAACAATACTGTCCTAGATTTTATTTTCCCTTTGACTCTGAGAAAGTGAAGGAGTGGATAGAAAGAATCCAGTTTTACTGAACTTCAGCTGTGAAGAGACTTCACAGTGCTTTCTTCTTATGAGTGGACAAAGTGGACAAGATCTTAAATGCTGTATGAAGAGAGTAAAAAGGACGCAAAATCAGTAGGTAGTTGCTATGCATTCAACTCTGGAACCATATGTGTACGGTGCTATGAGAGTATATCCTTTTAAAAAATGACTGCTGTTGTGTGTCACAATGTATAAGTGTGGATGTGCATGCTATGCCAGGCATGTATTGGTCGGAGGACAACTATGCAGAATTTATTCTCTCCTTCCATCTTTGTGTGTTTCTTTGGGGACCAAACTTGAGTCATTAGATTTTTAAAGCAAGGGCTTTTAATGACTGAGCATATCTATAACCCAACTATGGTACATTATATTTAGAATATTATTTTTAGGTAATTTAGAACTTTAGTTATCATAAGTACCAATATTTGATTTGTGCCTAAGTATTTCCAATCAAATTTAATTCCAATTAAAATATGCCACCAACTTATGATCATTATATGACACTGTTTGGTCCTAGGTGGCAATGACTTAAGCATAATACTCAGTAGTAATTTATTCTGCCACATGCATGCTTTAAAACTGCTGTCTTGAATGGAATGTGTTACAATAATATATTACATAGTGACTTACATTAAAAATTCCAGCATGATGCATAAGGTTAATTGCTACAGAGGGACAGATGACCTAGCAAAATGACTACGAGGTTGCCCTAGAGAGATGTAAAATCTAGAGAAAAAAAATCAAACAGTAATAACTTAAAAAATAAGCAGATTTAAGTAGACTGCCTTAAAATATAAAATGCTTTCTTCCATATAAGAGAAAGAAAAATGAAACTATATCAATTTTTCTAGTTACTGTGTTATGTTGAGGGTAAGCATAGTAAACTTGTATGTTGCACCCTAAGCCATCCCAAAATAATGTGATCTTACTGTGAGCTTACAAGCTAGAACTTTGAATGTATTTGAAGACTTAATAAATGCATTGCTTTTTCTAAAAGCTTTCAGGATTTTACTCCAATGCATCTGAGAATCGGTTTAAAAGACAAAAAGACCAGAGAGCAATCACTTTAACTTCTAATGAAGTAATTGCTGGATACAGAGAGAAGTGATCATCTACTTAAACATACCACAAGAAATAATAAACCAACAATGCACATTAGGCAATTGAGAGAGATAAATGACAGCTGAAAACTCTGGCATGTGTTACTGAGTCCTTTCTTTTGACAGATGAACAGTCCAGCTTAAATGCCACTCTTTCGTCCTAATTCTCCCACCCTTCAGTCTTGCTCAATACGGTCAACTATTAACATGTAAAATATATCTTTCTCTGGAGGGTTGGCAATAGTGAGTTTCCTTTTTTAAAAAGTCTTTTTTCCCCCTCTGTATTCCTTCCTCATACACTTGTAACATCAACAGATCCAATGGCCTCAGCTGCCCCTAATTTAGCTTTTGCCTTCGAAACTCAAATCCTCTTTTGATCTCAGCTGTCATGTTGATGCTGAGGACACCAAGGCGCTATCTATAGCCCTTTTCCTCCTTTCCAATGCAGTTGTATAATTCTGATATGCTGACATCATTTCCAACTTGAGACCATTAAAATTCAGATGCAGCATCTTCCCTGAATCTATATCATCCATACGTGCTCCTCAGTTTTGTCAATGGTATTATAATTTCTCCATCTTCATATTCAGAATGCTACCATCAGCTCTAACTGATACAGGGAACTCCACTTCCCTGGATTAATGTGAACTCATCAATTAAATCAAAAGCTGAGGGCTTTACCTATCTTCCAGGATCTCTAAACTCACCCTTCATTCTCATTCCTGGTACCTTCATATAAAGACTTTAAATTTTTTGCTGCAGTCTGTTGTAGCTTGGGACCATTTTCAGATGGGCTCTAAATTGTTTTCAGTAGGCATGATTTTCTCTAGGTAATATAATGTAGTTTGAAGAGAGCAAAGGCCCTGGTTACACCAACTCCTTTAAAATAGGTGCATGTTCGAGCCAACCTTCAGTAGGTTATCAAGACTTAGAACTTATTATGTGATGTGTATTGTCTAGTCACTCCCTATACCATAGGTTTATGAAGCACTGTGAAAAAAAATAGTTCTCAAAATAAGTAGGATGATGCCATATAGATGACCGACATTGTCATGATTGTTATTTCCACTTCCTTCTTTCAATGCTAACAGCCTTCTATAGGTACTAAGTTACAATTAAGCCTTTCACTCTCAATGAATACCCTAGTTTCTGTAGAGTTTGGTTCCCTGCAGATGCCCTCTAAGAGAGTTGTATTTACTAGCATATAGACTTTCTGTTCCAGAGAGGGAGAGAAGAGGGGGAGAAGCATGAAAGGACGGAAGAAGAGAGAGAAAAGAAGGGAGGCAGAGGCAGAAGAATGGAGGGGGCAGGCAGTGAGGAACAACAAAACAACACTTGAAGAATTTGTCCCCTAACTTCTGGTGACTGGTGATTTTCCTTTCTTCTTCAGATCTGGCTCCTTTCTCCTCATTTTAAAGTAACACTTATTTTAATGACTTAGGTTATATTTGTTCCCAAACAAGATAGAACAATTCAGCATTTTATGTCTTTAGATGTTTCCAGGAAAAAAATGATAAAAGGAATCCTCAAGTAAACTTTGAAGAAATTGTATGTTATGTTGCTTAGAGATTAACATTAAACATTAATATTTTGTGGGCCCTGAGATCCTGAGGTGCCCTAAAGACTTTTAAACATGGTATTCAAATTTTCCCTATAGAAGCCAATTGAGGACTAAAAAAGAATATTCCAGAGTTGAAAGCACATCTGAAGAGCTTTAAAATATGTAAACTGTTAATAGAAACAATTGGCTACATTGTTCTAAATTTCTAAAGTATATTCATGAAAATCTCAAAGAACTGATGGCACACAGCTCTTATTTCTGTATGGTATATGAAGCTCAGAATATACTATGAATGAAACGACAAAGGATTAAAATATTTATAGGACATGGATCTGGCTAAGTGTTAGAGCACTCGCCTAACATGCACAAGACACTGAATTAGATCCTCAGTACAGAAAAGGAAAATATTTAGTTAAGTTTCCTATTGACTACTGCAGCTGTATCAATGAAAACTCTAAATAGCCAGAGAAAATATGTTTGAATAGGGTTTAGAAAGTAAGTATATGAATGTTTTTACACTGTCTACTCTTATTTCTCAATGTAGTTATTATAGCTATTCTAGCTCACTAAGCAAAGGAGTAAATCCCAGGGCTGACTGGTTTGACTGTTAAGTTTCGTCATTCATGGACTGATGATTCTCTCCCGTCAGACTATAATTCTTTTCTTCTTCACACACATTTCAGTCTGCAGCTCCTAAATTCCAGATTCTCTGTCACAGCTAGCTAGCAACCAAAGTCCCATCTTTACTCTTAGTATACATGCTCTAAACTAATACAAAGCAAGGGAAGAACATGCTGGCACAAAACAAATGAGAAGGAGAAAAAAAAAAAAAAAACTCTCAAGACTGACACCCAGTCAATTTGGATGTCAGATAAAGTAAATAATGGAACCACTGCTGTCTGGGATATTATTTAAAATGTAAGCACCCTGCTATCAATTCAATTAAAAAGCAGTTATGACCACATAGACTGGAGATAATTACTATATAATTAGTGAGTTGAGAAATGCACTTTTCTGGAAATATTTGCTTTATGTTTGCCCATTTAATGTGATTCCCAGTAGACCCTCATACTCTATGCTAGAATAGCAGGTCATTTAAATCAAAATGACTATTGTATAACAACCAAACATGAATAATAGGAATAATAGAAAATACAATTAAGTGTTAACCAGTGGGACTTGTGTCTGTGGTGTCAGCTAATTTTTGAGTAGTTATAACATTGTAAATGAAGAGCAACCTTGACTTTATTTTTATAGATTATGCTAGTTTGAGGGACATTTTGCTTCTAACCTATGAAATTCTTGACTTGTAGAAGACAAGAAAAAAGTTTAAACTTCCATGTATACTTTATTGAAGGTAGAAAATGAACTGATCCTAAAATACAGCAATATGAGGCTAAAAATTGCAATGCCTCAAAAAATAATCACTTTGCTAAGGATAAGAATCCTTTATGTTGGTTTCCCAAATCCTCCTTAATATATTTCACTTCATAAAACATTATTAGACATGTATATATTAAAAGTGAGAACTCCTTACTTCATTTTATTAATTCTTTACTATAAGTAGTTTACTATTATCAAGCAAATAGTATCTTTCAGAAGTCAGGATTGGAGTCCATTAAACTAGACCACTAGAGGGCAAGCATAACTGAGTTCAGTCATACCACATGAGGGAGTTGAGCTCTGGAAACCACTAACTGTGTAATTCTCGGTCCTTCCCTTTTCTCTTCCTTCCATTTTCCCTTCCTTCCATTTTCCCTTCCTTCCATTTTCCCTTCCTTCCTTCCTTCCTTCCTTCCTTCCTTCCTTCCTTCCTTCCTTCCTTCCTTCCTTCCTTCCTTCCTCCCTCCCTCCCTTCTCTTATGTAAAACTCTTGCATCACTGTGTACTGTGTGCCCACACTGTTAATATCAAATTAAAGTCAAATAAACCTCCTATGAACCTTGGTTCTCTTCACTGTATAGCCCATTTTATATACACTAATCTTTGAAAATGTTTAATATACTTCGAAGACTTTCTTTCTTCATGATTCCCCTTTAGTCTGACCTTGGAAGTAGGATGTGCTCTAGTGTAAACACACACCCACTGTTGTCATACAAGTTGGAGATGTGTGCAGTTGACTTTTCTCATCAGCAAAGAGCTCCTTTGGTCATAAAGAATGCTAACAACAAAATAATAGATGGAACCTCCCATAAAACAGTTTGGCATGCCCAGTAGCACTGTCTAAAATTCGTCTCAATATTCTCCCAACTCAGTTTCTACCTTCCTTTCATGGGTGGGCCAGCGTGTTTACACAGAGGTATGAGGTTCAGTTGTCAGAGGCAATCAAGTCCTTTTCAGGTCCCCATTAGCCATGCCCTGAGAAAGGGGTGAAGTGATTTCATAATTTCTGATCAATAGAAAAGGACATTGATACCCTGGGGATATTGATTCAGAGAGACAGAAAGAATAGCTGGGAAGCACTTTCGGTGATAGAGGAGTTAATGATTTTGTGATTTATCCAAGAGAAACGTCCTACAACCTTTGATAATTGCAAGGCAGAGAGAGGCACTGTTGGCCCTGTCAAATTAACAGGAGCCAAACCCAAGCACCAAAAAGAGAAGGTTAGCACTCCCTGTGCATCTTAAATTGTGTGTGTGGGTAGGGGACACTTGTTGTCTAAAACAGAATGTTTTAATTCTTGTTAATCTTAGGACAAAAGTATGTTTTTTCCTTAATGTTTTTATAGTAATTTTAGATATGTCAGATCGTCTCTGCTGAATTTTTGAAATTAAAATTCCCTCTCTTTTAAATTGTGGAAATTAGGGCTATAGCACTGATGTTCTAATTATTAAATATTCAACATAGAGGTAAATACATATAAGTACATATGGGAGGAGTCTATAAAGATATAAAAATTCACAAGGTTTCACCACCATAGCACAGTCTTTGCCTACATAACTGAGGGTTTCTTCTTCCAATATTTAAATGAATTTTTTTCATGTAGGAGAAACCAGCAGGGCTTCTCTTCCACTGCATGGCAGAACCAAATTAGCTCCTGGGTTTATAAACACACTGGGGAGAAGCCCCTACAAGGTGCACTGGAGAGCCCTACTTGAAATATTTCCTCTCATGTGATGGAGAAAAATGTAGAAATTCAGAACCATGCTATGGGAAAAATAAACTAAAAACAGAAATTTGTGTCAGTGTCTGCACAGCAATGAGGTGGTCACTTGCTTGTGAGCGCCGAGGAAGAGCACAGTGGGCATGTTTTCTCTTTAGGAGATGCCAAGAGGGTTGGTTGTGAAATTACTGCTGTGTTGGCAGGAAATGAAGAAAAACTAAAGAAGTCTTATCAGATGAGACCACTCATGTACTGGGTACCAACTGGGTTGACACATCTGGCAAGAGAAGGAAATCTGGAGAAGGTACCATTGGCCAGGAGAGGAGGGGGTCAAAATCCTGCCTCCACAAATCTTTGCCTTCCTTTGGTTAGTGTCAGTCAACTGGAAAGGTCCAAGCTGGAACCTGAGAAGCCAGTAGGTGAAAAATACCAAAGAACAGTTTTCTATTTCATAAAATAAACACACACACACACACACACACACACACACACACTTGGTTAAATGTTTAAGGAGAAGACTGAAGTCAGGCAAGTTTTCTTATTGATAGGCGCTGAGTGGGTTATTTTCAATCAAATAACTAGGAGAAGTTATTCCTCCTGCATAGCTAATGATTGTTTAATTCCCTTATGTCAGAACAATGTACTATTTGCAAAAGTACAGTTCATGGGCCTGGGAAAAGTTCATATGCAAATAGAGCTGAGGACTTCAAATTTCACTCCCACAAACCTATGCCAATTCAGCCCCTCCTCCAGCAGTATGGATAACTGTTATCTCCTTCTAGTATTAATATCTCAGTGTTTACCATCCCATCCTTACGTAGCAATAAGATTCGAAGGTGTTTTACCTGAATTTAGATTTGTTTTCTTAAGGACTATGATGAGCTAAATTTTCAGTTATTTTTTTTTTTCTAAGGTTGTGGAAACATGATATTTGCCACTACCAAATAAATTAATTTTTATTTTGGTATTCTTAAAAACTTAAGGCTTTAATTTTTAAACTAATAAAAAAATTTCTCACAGGTGTTGATCTAATAATAAAGTCAATACTTTAAGAACATAATAATCTATTATAAATTAATAATCTTACTGATACATTATGTGTTGTATACGATTTGTCCCATGGCAGCAGCAAAAGTGTCACTCTGGGAACAAAAGAAAGCAGAAGAAGGAAAAAAGAAAAAGAAAAACAACAAACAAAACAAAACAAAAACTAAAACAAACCCACACTCACAGCCCTAAGCAGCTATTTTTCTAACAGAGGTTAGCATGGCAACCTCCACAAGTGGTTTGACAAATCTAGTTTTTGTCATGGTGTTAAATATGTAAATTGCCCTGAGTGACCAAGGCTAAAAGCAAAGTGACAGTTGAGTGTGACTGCCATTAACTGTGGATCACATCCCTGCATGTAATGCAATTATATGGCAGGAAACAACTAATGCAGGCCGCTCTGGTGGGAGAGGGGAGAAAATATTGAATTTTTCTTAATCTATTTATGTCTTGCAATTGGGGCATTAGCTCGATGGAGGTTCAGCATGCCAGGCATACTCTTGCTTGTTGTGCTAAGTGGATCCTCCATTCATAACGTGATAAGAAGGTAATGGTTAGGGGAACAAATGCATTATAATCCTGCTGAGTCAGAGGGCAATTTTCTCTTATCAACTTCTCTTCTGTCACAACGGCCAACAATATAGACAAAAATCTTTCAGAATCATGCAGCTTTACTAAGCATAAATATTACTTCTCTTTTTACCTCATGAGCAGAAAGATGTGGAAAACTCTCATGGCAAACTATGAATGTCCTCTCAAGTTCTGGCTTTACATATTATAAAATCAGGAGAAGAGAATATATAGAAATAATGCTTTGTTTAGATTTATAAATTACAGATGACAGACAGAGGATAGAGATAGATGATAGGTGGATACATAGATAGATTGATCGATAGATAGATAGAAAGATAGATAGATAGATAATGATAGAAAGGATGAAGCTTAAGAAACAAATAGACGAACAAGTTTGAGGGCTAAGCAACAACTTCAATGTAGATTGGTTTTTAAATACTCTGGGACTTTGAGGATTCAAACTTAAGTATATTTTTTCTCTTGGATGCAATGGATGGTTAAGCATCGTGACAAGTCTCTTAATGTGTATCTAACTTGTTTAGACAGTTAATTTGTTTTGTGAGTACACAGATTTTAATTTTAGAACGGAAAAACTGCTTGCCTGATAATTTGAACTTTAAAGTGTATCACTTCTAGAATGAGGGGCTCTATAAATATGTGCTCTCCTATGCTTCGGGCAGACTGCACACTTCCAAGGCAGTGTCAAATCTGTTAACTTGGGCATAGGAGCACTCCTGTTTCTGAACTCAGCTTTCTGATGATCAGGCTTTGTTCTCTCCAGAAATACATTTCTAATTTCCCAAGGTCTCTTTCCCAGGATGGTTAGTATAAGACCAAAGTTCAAGAATTATCAACTGTATATAATAATTCAAGAGAAAACCCATAACAAAGAAGTTTGATATGTTGAAGAATGACTCAAGTATAAAATTTAGTACATTTCTTGTTTAAATATTTATATTTAGGTTGTATGTCTAAATCCAGGTAAGGCTGAAGTAAAATCATGTTTCTCATTAGGGACAGTCATCAAACAAACCAAGGCCTTTTAAAACATGTTGATCTTTAGTCAGAATACCTGATCAACTTATGGATTTTATAATTATGGAAAAACTCAGAATATTCTACACAGGTAATTCTTAGGAATCTTCTAGAAAACAAGTATTTTACTCTGTGTAACCTTCCTTGGCAACATTCACAAGTTACCATATATTACAGTTACCATATATTACAGTTACCATATATTACAGTTACCATATATTACAGTTACCATTTCTGTTCCTTAAGGCAACCATTGTGATCACGATTAAATAATGTTCTATTCAAAGCTTTACTGTTTCTCTTATACTTTACGGTATATCAGACCCTAAATACAAAATTAGTATACTGCACAAGAAAGTACTCGGAATTTAGTTAATGGATAAATATTTTAGTGGCAATTTATTCCTTGTTATTTCTATATTAAACAGTCATAAGTATATCTAATGTTATAGACAGAGAGATTTTTATAATGCATAAATATTCGATCAAGTGCTTTATATATGTAACATAGTAATACAAAATTCAGAAATAGTCTCAAGAATGTCTTCTTATGTAACTTTTGCCTCTCCTGATATATATGTCATGACATCTAATTACATCCACTACAGAGTAGCTCCAAAACAATCAGGGCTGCATAGGGACATAGAACAAATATGGCATTTGCATAAAAACATCTTCAATTTACATAATGTATGTCTTACAGAGGCATCTTAAATATACACTCTGATTAGAGATGTGAATGTATAAGAACGTTGAGAAATTATTCACATTGACAGGCCATTCTTTGATTTCAGCCATCCTTGGCTCCCTGTGATTCAGATAAAGGATACACATGTGCCTGACCATCAGTCTAAGTGATAACATTGGACTAGCACGTGGTGAGAACTCATGGATGAACTTGAATGTGCATCCCTTTCATGGTCAGCTGCCCTCTGCAGGGTGCACATAGGAGCCTCCTAGATGGAAAGAGCAATGGGTCTGTAAAATCTCTCACTGCTTCAAACGCTTCCTTAGCGCTACGCTACCCCCAACTCTCCTGCTCCTGCCACTATACTCATTACACTGGATAATTATTGTCACATCAATGTCTGCGTTGGGTGTCTATCTTCTGGAGAGTGGAGGACTGGAAGGGTACATTTCGACCACACATTTTAAGATCTCTTCTTAGAATGACACTTCCTGTGCCCTATAGGACTGACAGTGAGTGCTACACAGGGAGAAAGGGAGGAAGAGAAGCAAAACCTCCATAGTGGAGGCTTAAGGTAGCCTCACAGCATGGGAAGGCTCAGGCAGGTTCGTAACTCACTCACTGGAGGGATTACATCAACATCTATTGTACCTGCAGCACAAGCTAATTACAAAGGTTAAATGATATATCATACTAATCATGCTTTATAAATTATGTACTCAGGAACAAACTACTAAAAATTACAGCTATCATGAAAATATTTAACCTGATTCAAGTTCAGGATCCTATTATTCCTTAAATAAACTTGGAAAATTCCTATTGCTTCCAAATCTGATACTTATTTCTTTTAAACTCTCATCTTCTGTTTCTGATCCTTGGTGTCTAAACCCAAGAATGAGAGGATTTATAATTCTCAGTACCTAAAGCTGGAGTTGCACTTATCACATACATATAATATATAATATTATATATTCATTGTATATATTCAATGATATATATATCAATCATATATATTTATTATACATATATCAAGTATAATCATATTATAAATATATATAGATATGGATAGATATGTCTGACGAGGTAAGAACCGGTTGCCAAGAGCACACAAGTGAAAGGAAAAGAAGCTGTTCTCGTTTTTATCAAAACCTCACGTAGTTCCTAACATTGAACCAACACCGAAACAAAATAAAAGAAAGAATAATCAGATTAGACGCTCTTAAAAATATCAATATAGAGGCAACAGTTCTGAGAATTACCCTAGCAAGCTAATATTATTTCCAACTTTACATTGTAAAGTGTTTTCTTATCATATAAAGTTAGAGTTGTGGCAAGTATTAAAAAATATAGTCCACCAATAAGAAGAGACATCTGGTCATTTTGGCATGATCCCCATTCTGCTAGGGAGTGCAAATGTATTCTTTAGGAGAATGGGCCATCCATCACAAACCGCATTTCAGAACTGTTTCCAAACATACTGTAAATTATGTTAAGTAACTCATTGAGTCTATGATTTAGGTTTTTTTTTTTCTTTAAGCAGGAAGATAATGTTTGCTCCAAAAAGAATAAACCAGTAGACAAATCACATTTATAAACTCTGCAAGCAGTGTGCGTGACTTTAAAACATCTGGGAGATGTTAGAGACTGCATTAACTCTAATCAGGAATCACATTACGGCAGAAGGTTCCCTTTTTTTTTTTTCCATCCTTAATGAGGAGTAAAGCCTGAGATAGTGAATGTGTTACTCAACATAACCCTGCAGTCCTTGTCCAGGAACAGATAAAGCACCTGAGAGGCTTGGCCCAGGCAGATTTCTGAACTAAAGCAAGTATCCTCATTTATACTTGGCCAGAGTGTCACTGCTGAGGGTGTCTGAGAAATAAGGCTGATTCTCTCTCAGGATAAATCAGAGGCTGAATTCTACCCAATGTTTACATTTACCAAGATGGTCCCCCTTTCTTCTTGCCACACTCCATTTATCTTCAAGTAGAGAAACTGGAATAGGGTCACTAAAGATGAAACTCTACATGCTACAATTAGATGGAAAGTTCAAAACCTAGCAACAATCTATGAACCCAGCCAAACAACACTAAAGTTCACTTCAGATGTAGATACTTTCAAGAGAAACTGCATGACAGAATTTTAAGATGTACAAATGTGAAGGAAGACCGAATTATTTGACTCTACCTTAAGTAGCTTTCCTTAGAAAAGACTTAGTCATCATCATTGGCAAGATACCAGGGACATGTTTTCAGATATTTCATCTTCAATAATTATATTTTTATTTAATTTATATAAAAGTAATCAAATCAAGTTGATTATGTATAATCAAATGAAAAATTAGAAATCGATATTTGCTACAAAATGGTCACGTTCCTCAGAGTCTGGGCTTCATCACTAAGTTTGTTCATTATTTTATAAAGAGATATAAATGTGGCCATAGTGAGAAGTGTACTGATTTTGGTGTCCCTGTATTAGAGTAAGGAGCTTAGGGGGTTTGCAACCCATAGGAAGAACAACAGTATCGACCAACCAGACTTTCCAGAGCTCCCATGGACTAAACCACCAACCAAGGAGTATACATGGAGGGACCCATGGCTCAAGCTGCATATGTAGCAGAACATGACGTTGTAGGACATTAATGGGAGGAGATGCCTTTTGTCTTGTGAAGGATTGATGCCCCAGTGTAGGGGAATGAGAGGGCAGGAAGGCTGAAGAAAGTGGGTGGGTGGGGGAATACCCTCATAGAAGCAGGGGGAAGAAGGATGAGATGGAGGGTTTGTAGAGGGGAAACTTGGAAAAGGGATAATATTTGAAATGTAAATAAAAATGTTCAATATAAAAAAGGAAAAAAGGGGGAGGAAGAGAGAGAAGAAGAGAGGAGAGAGAAGAAGAAGAAGAAGAAGAAGAAGAAGAAGAAGAAGAAGAAGAAGAAGAAGAAGAAGAAGAAGAAGAAGGAGAGAGAGAGAGAGAGAGAGAGAGAGAGAGAGAGAGAGAGAGAGAGAGAGAGAGAGAGAGAGAGAGAGAGATTGATTGTCAGGGGCAAGAAGAATTGTTCTATCTTTAAATGCAAACTGTCAAGGTTCACCATTTAAATAATGCCCCTCATGGTTACATCAACATGTAGAAGTATTGCTTTAGATCACACAGAGAAAAATCAAGAAAGCGAAAGGAGACTTCATGACAATTATTAGGTATATCCTGCTGAACTATAATAGCTAACAGAAAGAAAAATCCCAGTAATTAATACAAAGCACTTCAGAAATGGGAATGGGTATTCGGGTGTGAGAGCAAGGCTGGCAATTCTCAGAGGAGTAAGAATCCATTTGTAGAGAAAAAACAGAGACCTGCCTTCAGGCCATGCACCACCCTCATCAGTTCAGTGTGATTAAATGGTTTTCTTCCTTTATAGACCATAAAATAGACTAGCTTATCTCATTATCAAGCTATCATCATTGCTCCTGCCCAGTGTCCCAAAATATTGCTTTCCTTCCTCAGAAAACTGCAGGAGAGAAGAAAATGCTGCCAAGACACACCTATAATGTTCCCACCCACCCATGCCCTACCATTAAGAAATTAAACAAGGACAACATAACTTTTCATCTTTCAAACATTGATTTGTATAGCAGGTTGACAGGCATATCTTGCACTAGAGTAAAATCAACCTACTTGTCTACCTACTTTCCAGCCAATACTTTTCTATATCAATACTAGAGATGGAATTAATTGGAGAGTGTTCATTAATTCTGTTTTAATTATCTTGAGTGCATAAGGGACCAGAAAGCAGAGACTTCATGGATTTCCCATTTCTTCCCATGTCTGCCCTACTTACCTTCAAACCTAGTTTGCACACAGAGCTAAGAGTATTTTAGTCTTGCATAACTGCATTGCCTGCATCTTTCATAGAGATTGTTTATAAGAAGGTCACAGCACATGCTGATTTAATAATGAAGGAGCTCCACTCCCAGAAGAGCAATTAACCTAGACATTTCCAGTGCCCGAAACCCTGGGAATTATTTAAAACCATCTTAGGAGCAATGCTGCCTTGCACTACCATTGCTTCCCATGTCCACAGGAATCTCTGCTCATTCTACAAAATCTTTGAGATAAAAGATGGAAACCTGAAATGGTAGAACTGTTCTCAAATTAACCAAGTTCAGTAAGTCTGTACCTGAGAGATATTTCTATGACATTTTATTAACCACATGGCTTCCCATAGAGAATATGAAGTATAGTTACAGGTACAGCTTTGTTGTATCGTTGTTCCAAATTAATACAATTAATTTAGAAATGGAGTTTATCACGAGACATAAACATAGATTAATGTTCAGCATTTAAACATAATTTAGGAGTCATTGACTTGGTGCATTTATTCACATTATATTGCTTAGTGTGACTTCAAAATTTAAAAATTATAAAAACAATGCTTCTAGTAGAAGTTTGTATCTGAGCTCTGATATATCTTCATCCAAAGAGCTATACATTGTTTTTATTGTTTAATAAAGGATTAAAAATAAAGAAACAAACAGATTTGTAGAGTTACCAGAAACTTTTTTTTTCTGAAAAACTTTGTCTATTTTATTAATCATTAATCTCTATACCTCTATCTCCTACATAGCTGTGTAAGTTTTGTCCTTACAATACAAATACAAACACTGGTGAAGACATTTACTGGTAACACATTTCCACAGACAATGTAGCTTAAAAGGTAGGTATTTGTTGTCAGAGTTCTGGAAAATGGGAGTCTGAGATCCAGGTGCAGCAAGGGTGGATTTTTGGTGGGCTTCTTCCCAGGCATGTCCCACATGGCTATCCTTGGCAAGTACATTCTCTCGTCTCTTCCAGGTTGGTTTTGCTACTTAGTCCCGGCTGCCCTAGAACAACTTATGATCCCCTGCCTCAGCTTTCTCCGCATTGAATCCTCAGGCAGGTATCACCATCCCTGGCTCTTCTCTTTTTACAAGCACACAAATAACTTAAGAGTTCTACCCTCTAGCTTCATATAATGCTGCCTCTCCAATTTCCCATTTTCACAAAAGGTACCATGGAGAATCAATATTGTCAGCCTACAACTTTGGAAGGACAGAGGCTTTCAGTTCTTAATAAATAGATTTAGCAAACAAAAACCTGTGAGGAAGCACTGTAAATCCTCATAATGTGTTCCAAGCTACTCATTAAAGTACCTGGACTCTACAGATCAATCATATTTTTACACTTTTAATCCAATTTTTAAGTGGAAGAACTACATGGCCAAAGAAAATGGTTAAAATCTGGAAAAGTCATGATAATTTTCTATTTAATTTTGTCATTCAATTGGGTCTTAGCTTGGTGAATGAGGAAAACCACAAGTTATGAATTGTATAATTTAACCTAATGAACATAAACCTGAAAGTCAGGCACAAATACGCATCCCCTCCATAAGGAAAAATTACAAGGTTCTTGCAATAATTTATTCCTGGATCATAATCAAATTTCCAAGAAAATCTACAGATTATTAAACAACTGAATGTGAAAAATAACCATTATTTGAACATTATGTGATTATATAACATTTATAATTGGATTTATTAATATATATATGCAAAACATTATAAAAGGACACTCTCAATGAGCCATATATCGGCATGCTAAAAATGACCAGGAGATATAATTATTTTAATATGAATTGTTAATATTTCTTTCAATAGTAATAGAGAAAGTTTGATAAAATCTATTAGATAAAAGATCATGGGAGGAAAGGTTTGTGATACTGTATGTGAATGGAGAGGAAGTCATGGAGAAATGGGCCAGAGGCTCATTAAATATCATCATTTTAATTGTTATGAAGAAGCTAACATGAAAATAATCCAGCAGGAGGAATAGTGTAATTTATTTATGATCTATAGAGAAAATATTCTGTATTTTCAACAGTCTTTAAAGTTTCAGTACTGAGTCATCTTCCGAAATCACAGTGGGTTGTATTACTATCATTAACCTCTGTAGTCAGAGCTATGATAACCCCTGTAGAATTATTGAAAAGATTATTGCTGGTTTGTTTTGTTATAAATCAGTGTATTTTCTTTTTTAAAATGTGTTATGTTTTACTATTTTTTCCATCCCAATTGCAGTTTCTTCTCCCTCCTGTCCTTCCAGTCCCTCCCAGTCACTTCCCTTTCCCTTCCCTGCCTCCTCACTCCTCCATTTCTCTTCTGAAAAGGGCAGGCTTCCCATAGATATCCACCAAACATGGCATACCAAGTTCCTGTAAATATAGGCATGTCTCCTCATATTAAGGCTGGACAAGGGGACCCAGTATGAGGAAAACAGTCCCAAAAGCTGACAAAGGAGTCAGAGACAGCCCATGCTCCCACTGTTGGGAGTCCCACAATAAGATCAAACTATACAACTCTCACTTAGGTACAGAGTGCCTAGATCCATCCCATGTAGGCTCCCTGGTTGTTAGCTCAGTAAGACGAACAAAATTTTGAGATTGGTCTATCTTTAACAACTGCTGTATACATTTTAAAGCCCTCTTTCCTCGTTCTCTTTCTTTCAGTGTTATAACTTTATCAGCTACTTTGCAAAGAGAAAAGGCATATTCTGAGACCTATGTTATCATAACTGTTTTGCTCCAAAGACCTTAACATCTTCCTGGTAATTGGCTTTGCACAATCCTGGGCACCAGATTAAAGCATAAGATAGGAAAGGCTCTCACTTGTAGGCATGTGCTGTATAATTCCAATGGAGGCACTAGGGCCTGTTTACTAGAGGAGCTAGGTAGAGATATTCTGTCCAAGGAACAGAGAGAACCACCCCCAGTGGAGGATCAATGGAAAGATCAGCTAACTGCAAGTGCAAGCCTCAGCCTCATGGAAGCCATGTAAAATGTCACACTGAGTTCTTCCTATCCTGAGGATGTCTAGCAGGCAAATTGCTCCTGATTTAGCCAAAGGGATTCTTCATAGAAGGCAATGGGCAGCTGTGAGCCCTTAGCAGCCAACCTCCCAGCAGCTGGGGGATGAGGTCACTGGGCCAGTTGAGATCAGAACAGGAAAGAAACAAAGTAGCAGCATCCACTCCTGAAAGACCTCCCACCACCTTGTTTTCAGCACAACTGATCATTCCCACCGGTATAGGCAAGGCAGAAGGAAAGCTACAGATAGAGACGAATTCTTATTCTGCAAGAGGAATAAGGTTTAAGTTGGCTCCTGTCTAGGGGTGAAGTTTATGAAAAAATATACAGTTGTATGGTGGTGCAAGAGAGATAAAATAACAAAGAAATGCTTAAATTCAAGTTCAGTTTCCCTGACAGTGCTATTGTTGTATTTGAAATAGGGAGAATAAGATAATAATATACATTTTGTAATTACAGTGAAGATGATATGTTTTAAAACTCACAGATGAACTTAATCATTAGAGTTCTGACTTCAAAATATACAATAAATCAAGTTGTAAAAGACCTCAAATGTATCAATCATCTAAAAAGTTTATAAACAATTTAATGTCTATCAAAGGTATTATTTAACAGGAAAATAAGTGAGCAGACAGGCATGTCAACCCACTAGGAGCCAACAAAATAAGCATTTAGAATTATGTTAACATAGAGCTGTGATTTTTAAATTATAAAACGTATTACAGTTTCCTTTAAATAATTACTAGTGTATATGCTTGGCATATTCACAAAGCCAAATACCAAATGTAGCGCATTGCCTCTGGAGTATAGTAATACTTTGCACTTAGTGGTGATCTACCCCACCTCTGAAATGCTGAATTAAAATGGAATTCAGGCAACTCTATTTATTCACCAAGAACTTTATTTCAAGGAGCAATATCTGAGTGGAAAGAAAGGCTAAAAGATATGAGAGAATAAGATTACAAGTTATGGTACCAGACATGATCACCCCAACCCTGTGCTTGGCTGTTTCACACTAACAAATTATTCTTTTGCTGTCGAGCCTTAATTTCTTTCTTTTAATTTCTCTGCATTGGGAAGACTAAACGTGGAATGTACCAATCATGCCTTAAACATTTTAAGGAGCAGAAACCATCATTATTGCTGCTGTTTGAGGGAAGGGGGCATGCACTTGAGATGCAGACGCTGCAGGCTGGAAGGCAGCTGGCAAATGTCCACTTGCATGTTTTTTTTTGGCCTGCCCCACACAAGAACTTTCAAAGAAAAACAGAGCTGGCTTTTTTTTTCTTTTTTGAATAATTAGAAACTGCCACTGCATTGAACCTATACCCTTCCAAGGCAGACTTAGAAAGTTGATTTTAAACAGTTCTTAGGTTTTCTGATTTGCCACAAGCCCCAGTAGTGGTTTCCATCAGCTTACACCCAGCCCACTCGCTCACATGGGTCCCAGTAGGAACTGGAGCTTGTGACTGCTGGATCTGCCAAAGGGAGTCTAAGACTCACAGGCATGAAATATAAACCTGGGGTTGGAGCCGTGGGAGATGCAGTGCAGGACACTAGGAGACAGCTGGCGCTGGGTGACAAGGGGAATGAGATGTAGTCCTGGGTCCACACTAACACCTGTGTGAACCCTGGGCTCTGAGGGGGTCTGTTTCCTCATTTGTGAAATATAGGTTCTCGGTAGGTCAAGTTTTGCAGCACAAGGCAAGCCAGTTTCCCATCTGGGTTTCAGTTTCTCATGTGTTCTTAAAAAAAAAAAAAAAAAAAAAAAGCCAAATTAGTGGGTCCCTGAAGCCAGGCTGATTCAGAAACCCTTGACTTTGCACAGCCTTGTCAAAAAACGAAACATTGCACCCAAAGCTGATGGAATACATTTAAAAGCTAAAATGCCCAAAGGAAGTTTAACATACAAAGGATCAGCAGCTCGGAGAAGGGCCTCCCCTGTGCTGCTGGCTGCATCCATTAGTTCTAACTGACAAAAGAGACCTAATTGTTTCCCCCACATTTATTTTCTCCTTCTTCCCCAAATGCCTGTGTATGCTCAAGGAACTAACACAAATTAGATCTGCTTTAAATTCTTGAGCAAAATTTTAACTTTAGCCTGTTTTGAAAGAACTTTATGGAGCTTATAACTGTGAGCAATATTTGACTCATGTGCTCAATCATTACTGTTTTTGCATTCTCCTTATCTATTTAATCAAATGTGGTCTTTCTTTTTAATTTTCATAGTATAAAATAATATGAAACACATGTAGTTCAAACTGCGTCACTAAAAAATTTCTTTTTTTAAAAAAAAAATCTATGTCCAACTTTTATATTGAAGTTGTTGAAACTATTTCTAAGTCATAGACGTAGCTACCCTTAGATTCTCATGCTTTCATGAAAGGGGAAGTACTGAAATGAATCATTAGGATTTTTTTTTCATGTGAGGATATCCTATGATGTACATGTGTGAAGATGGAACTGTGAAGGTGCTCTCAGGTGGTAGCATCTATGAGGCCAACATAGTGCACACTCTCTATGGTGATTCAAAGGTCATAATGGAACATTTACATGTCAAGTATAACAATAATAAATTCTGATGTCTTAGATACGTCTTTTAACGTCTTACCTTTTTGGTCTAAGGGCATCATTATTGGGCTCATCAGTTAATGAAGATATGCTTTTAAAGTAAATTAATTAATTAATTAATTAAGAGAAGTAAACCAACATCCAGAAAATTACTGCCAAAGGTTTCTGGTTTGGATATGAGGGTTGAGGAAAGTGACTACTTTCTTCAGTGGCAGCAGATACCTGATAACAGTTACACATGAACACACACACACACACACACACACACACACGCATACATATACCCAGACACACAAACACACATGCACACTCACACACTAGCACACCCGTGCACACATGTGTGATATGGCAGCTAACAAGAATGGTAGAAAAGAGATCAAAACATAGTCCAAGTTTATATGTCTGTTAAACAAGTTGTGATGAATCTACTTTTCAAGAATAATCTGTAATTGAAATGAACTATTTTGCTTTCTGCACTCAGTCTAAAACTCAAGTTTGTGGGATGGAGGGCTCCAGGGACACAGCTGAGGGGTGCTGTTTATTAGTAAAGGTGGGCGGGCAGCAGTTTAGTTAAACAACGTCTTCTCTTTCTAAAGGAGAGCTAGCAACTTTTCAAAGACAGGAATGTAGCGAGCAGAATTCTAAAACCATCATGAACCCAACCTAATTCCTCCCCTTGTGATAAAGAAGGCATTACTTGATCTTGGAATGTTCTGTAGAGCAACATCCTTTGAAAAGGTGTAATTCTCAGTAACCTTTCTTTGTATTCACAAAATGACTAAACATAAGTGTTAAACTACGTGGTCTTTATGCCTCGCTCATAATAATACATCTTGTCCTTTATGGACCTCATTGATGCTTTAGTGACATAAAGATTTTTCAGTAGGAATGAAAATGATAGGGGAAATACTTTAAGGAAACTGCCTGTGGGACATATAAATATACACACAAACTTTTATTCAGGCTCTCCAGTAAGTTTGAGTTTTGTAAGCCATGTGTTTTAAAAAGGAATCATCAAAAACAGCTTAAAATAATTGACATGTTAATAGCAACTGATTCTAGAATAAATTCACTATTGGCAATATCTAAGACTTTCTAATTAGTAAATCAGTGTAAAATTAAAACAAGCATTTAAATAATTATCACCAAACTATATCCCTATCATTTCATAATGAGCTAATTCAAGTGAAAAATTGAATATGGCTCCAAAACAGTCTTCTCATTTTCTGAAGTTGAAATAGCAGGTCACGGTGTTGTTTTTGCTCTCTACTGCTTGAAATTTACTTGTGGACTGGAAATGATCTAAATCTCTCATCAACATTAAAAGCTAACAACAAAAGAAAAGTTGTTTTCACTAATACTGCATGAACACAATTGTCAACAGTTCAATTTTGGGTCTGTTGAAATATAACACTAAAAAGACAATCATATGAATGAGCCAAACTGTCTTTACTGGAAGCACAACCCTAGCTTTTAGTAAAAATGTTATTACGTGATGATACTAATAAATCAATCTTGCTGTCTTTTGAATGAGGATGACCTCATAGGTTCGTGTATTTGAATACTTGTTTCCCAGCTGATGGAACTGTTTGTGAAGGATAGGACTCGTGGCTTTGTTGGAGGAGGTGCTTGACTGGGGGGGAGCTTTGAAGTTTCTACTTCCATAGTTGTGTGTAAAGACATAAGCTCTTATCTACCCCTCCAGAACCATGCATACTTGCCAGCTACTGTGTGACCCCAATATGATTTTGGACCCCCCCTCAGAGCTGTAAGCTCCAAATGAACTCCTTGTTATGTAAGTTACTTTGGTCATGGTGGTTTTTTTCATAGCAATGGAAAAGTAACTAAGGCACCTGGGGAGCTGGATTAGAAGGAAAGGGCACTTGATGCTTTTAAAGAAAAGCCAGGTTCAGTTTCTAGTTCCTATCGAGCAGTGAGTCCCATGGGCTTCAGTATTGTATTCAGGACTCCATGGGCTACTGAATGCACATGGTGGACGCATGCTATGTAGGCTAAAACATATACATACAAGTACAAATTTAAATAAATTCAGTACAAGTAATCCTATCATCTTTATCCTTGTTTTGTGTGAGCTTGCTTGTCACTTTTAATCACAATGATATACAACTACAAATTAATATTTCTAATCAATGTTACCAAACAGAATCAGTAAAGGAAGGGTTCTGATTATTATGTAGTAGGCTTAATTTTGAAATACTAGAGTAATTTTAGTCTTGTTTTTTCTTCACGGATTTTAAGTTGCTAGTAAGTAGGGATACAAATACTAACACATGTATTTGTACAGATACATGTAACAGAAATTCAGGATTCATTCTATAATTGATAATTTCATATACTTTATAAAATTCTTACTTATTAAGGTTTTATTTTACTTTTAAATTTTATGTATATAGTTGTGTCTAGGTGTGGGTTTGTGCACATGAGCGTGGTGGTGTGGTTAGAAGATGCCACATAGGTGCTGGAACAAAACTCAGTTCCTATTTAAGAGTACTTATCCCTAAATTGCATATTTTATAATTAGTGTGCTAAGTGAGAAAAATTTATTATAAAAGTTATATTTTCAATATTTCATTTGAGAAAGTATGAGATGAGAGTACATGTCATTTGTGTGTGTGTGTGTGTGTGTGTGTGTGTGTGTGTGCAAGTCCAAATTCCTGGCTGAATGATTCATGAAGGAAAAATTACTTTGGCATAAGACTTTAGCTCAGTACAGCAGAAAAGGCATGGTGGAGAGGCTCAGTGGACTTGACCAGGAGCACAAAGCACTGGCTTCCTCACATGCCTGATGAATGGAAGCAAAAAGATCAACAGAGAAGAACTGAGATTCCCTCTCCTCTTTAAAATGCATCCACTTCTAACCAATAAGTTCAACCTTCTGAATTTCCATAACCGTCTACACAGAGCCTCAAGCTAGGAACCAAGTTCTCAGTATGAAGAGGTGGGGGATATTCCAGAGTCAAATCTCAACAGTGATTTTATTCTTCATCTAAAATTCCAACTTCCAGGCTCAGAGGACTAGACTGAAGGCTCATAGTTTAAGAGCATTTGATTCTTTTACAGAGGGTGTGGGTCTTGTTCCTAGCACCCATACAAAGCAGTTCCCAACCACATGTAACTAAATTTCCCAGGAGGCCAATGCTCTCTTTGGACTCCATGGATACCTGCACTCACAGTTGACATACACATGAGTAGGTACCCTTTTATAAATAAGGCCTAACAAGAAAATGAAAATATGAAGTTTTCTTATATTTACTTTTAATACAACCAATCAAGACAACGTTAACATGAAGCTACATTGCATGAGGCTGATGCTACCCCCAAAGCTCACTTTATACATTTTATAATCCACATTTTTTTTAACATTCACTTTTCTAAAACTGGAAAATACCAGAGTCTTGGAATCATTCATTGGCATCCTATCCACTGTTTACTCTAGTAATACTAGAAAAGGAAGTCAAGAGGTGCTCACCAAAGGAAAGGCTACAATGAAGAAATCAGAACAAAAACACTGCATGTCACATTAAAACTGATCATTAATTAACTATCTCATTATAGTCTCAAACTTATGAAACATTACACACAAACAATCGGATGTTTTGAATTCTAAATGAAGTTTCAGCATTGTTCATATAAATTCCTCTAGTCCTTAATTTTGTGTTCCATGAAGAAATACAGATATTTGCACAAATGACTTCGAAGTAGTTCTACAGGTGGGTTATGTTTTACTCATCAATTTTCCCACCCACAGAGATCCATACACTAGACTCCTTCCCCTTGTAGAGCTTTTAAAGGGATGGAGAAATATCCCTTTTAAATATCCCTGCATGGTCATCCTCTCCAGGATTTACATCATTTTATAAACATGTGAGTACCAAGGGGACCATCACTCAAATGGCAAACACATAATTTAAAAATGTAAAACTGTATTTAGAAGGAGACAACTAACCTGAAGCACTTGACAAACTCAAACTCTGTTACCGAGAATGTGGTCATGTCTGGGCTAAGTGGCTTAGCTATAGAGGATGCAATAAAACAGCTAAATTTGGATTGTAGGCTCATTCTGCACTCCAAAACGGAATGTAGCCCTCATGAGAATAAGGCAGAAAGTGACTGTAGAAATCAGAGAGCAAGTCTCTGTAACTCCTTGCTTCAATGATGAACCATTATAAAGAGAAGCCTAAAGCTGTGTGTGTGTGTGTGTGTGTGTAGGTGCTCAAAAACTTGAAAGTGAAAGAAAATGAAATGAGGTAGATAAACGGCACCATGACCTGATGCATGCTTTAACAGCACATTTTCAGAAGGCACTACATATCACTCTCCTTATCAACTGGTAAGAAGTTTTAAAGTTTCTTAAAGACAAGCAATGCATGTTTACCAAGAGTGCCCAGTTGGTAAAGAGCATTCGTAGACTCTAAGGACCTGGGGTCATCCCCAGTCGCCATATAATAAACAGGTGTGCTGGGATATGCTTGCTGCTTCCTTGCTCTAGACAGTAGATAAGATGGATCCCTATGGTTCACTAGCCACCCAGCCTAGCTATCTGGTTATTTCCAAGACATTGAAGATACTCTGGTCCCAAAACCAAAACAGGGTGGATGGCTCCTGAGGAAATGCTCCTGAGTACTTCCTCTAATTCCCCTCTACACACACACACACACACACACACACACACACACAGAGAGAGAGAGAGAGAGAGAGAGAGAGAGAGAGAGACAGAGAGAGAGACAGAGAGAGAGAGAGAGAGAGAGAGAGAGAGAGAGAGAGAGAGAGAGAGGGGTTTTCTTCTATCTCATTTATCCCTGTGGAAAAAAACAATAGTGCTTCCTGAATTAAATTAATCTTATCTATACTTGGCTATTTTCTTTCTTCCATAAGTAAATACACAGTAATCATCAGAGTCTGAAAGAAGTATAACATGTTAAAATACCTGAACACAGAGTGACTTCCATGGCTAAAATCCCTGGCACATCTGAATCCCTAGAGAAGCTTGAATTTCAGGGGTCAAGCCCTCAGACAGCTACTGAGATACACATTGAGGTGTAGATTAACCATTCACTGCTTTGATGTTGGGCACAATCTAACACTCAGCAATCTAAAGGAAAAGAAAGTCAAGCAGTGAAAACATACAGATAAGCTAGATATCATAAAGTCATCATTTCCTCTCACTTTATACCCACCCTCTTTCAGATAATTCTTGAATCTCTTCCATATTTGGTATTTGCTTTAAACAAAATTGAGATGTTCAGAAACGAAGACCCATATTTTGTAGGTAGGGTCATCCTAAGCATAACTTTTGTCAGCTGTGATAAGTTTATTTTAACTTAGCTACAGAGATCTTTCCCCTTCACATTTTTCAGGGCTGGTCTGTTCTGGCGAATTTCCAGAATAAACTTTACATCTTCCTTTTAAGTAGGGCAAGATCTTGACATAAAACTACTGTGAGAGCTGAAGCTATGCCTGGCCAATGCAATTAAGGGCTGGCTTCCCCAGTTGTTTTTATAGTGATAAATATAAAGTCCATATCAGGCAGCAAGACAAATTCCCCTTAAGTATCTGCTGTCACATCTGAGAACCAACTTAAGCAGGCTGATCATGACCATGTTTTTGTCTACTGTTTGGTGTCCTTTTCCCCTGAGATTCTCATGGCACAAAAACAACCAAAGTGTACACTTATTTGGAAGGGGGAGGTGATAGGAGAGAGAAGAGATAGGAGAAGAGAAAAGAGAATAGGAGAGGGGTGAGGAAGAGAAGAAGGAAAACAATACTCCATACAAAATTTTACTTCACTTCAGAGTGGAAAGACATAAAAGACTTCAGAGTGAAAAATTATAGTACAACAGATATCCCAACAAGACACAAATAGGCAAATAACAGCACAAAACAGCGCTGAGGCCATTACCATAGATTCTACTTTTGAAACAGTAAAATATATTTCCACATCAAAATAATCCCACTAAGTGAAATTCTTTAAAGGGCTTTACTACCAACATGGCATTTTTTTTCTGTAAGTCAATTACATAATTTGTTGCATATATTTTATCAAATGACTTACTACTCATTTAAGCACCTCAGACGGTAATAGTTTCTTTCTTTTGGAAAAAGTTAAAATTAAAATATGTTACACAAGAGGGTAGAGCAACAAACAAGAGATGTTGGCTGTCCATGGTCAGGAAACCAAGACTTCAACTGTCTTTGAAGTCATGAAAATTACTCTGTAAAAGAAAAGTAATTCTCATTCAATTTTTTTCAAATGGCCTGTAAGAGCACAAAGATCAAAACATGTTTTTTATATCACAATTAAACATTTTAAGAACCAAAAAAAAAGTTTGATGTGAAATCCCTCCTTCTCTAAAACTAGCATTCATCTCAGCTTTAAACATCTTTTCAGAACATTAGGTGTTCAGGGGAAGACGTTAATTTCCATTAAAGAGTTTATTATGTTTTTCTTTTTGTACAAAGATGTATTCTTTTAATACTGCTCTCAAGTCATTTTTTTTTTAACTTTGAATGCCTTTGAGTCTAAATTGACTGTCTTTGCTGAAGTGGTGTTTGCCTCTTTGACCAAGTCTTTGGCATTCCATTACGGGCACCTGCTGTTGATAATTACAGGTCTGTCTCCTTACCACTTCCTCTGCTCTGTGCCAAGGCAAGCTTCAGACTGCCTGATTACAAACAGCACAAGTTAAAGATCCCACATAGATCTCCTGGGTAATTACTCAGGGCAAGTTGGGGCTGTGTTTACTGTTGTTGCAGGAAGCTACTCCTAGGTAGAGTTTTCTCTTCACTAGCTGTATAGTACAATCCAGTGCCTATAAGAGGTTTTGAGTTAATAACAGTTTGTTTTGCCATACCATTTTGTAGTCTGAGGATCAAACTACCCTGCTTAAAAATATCCATGATCACAGTAAACCTATCTTCAGACAAGAGCTAGCTACAGAAGAGTGACTATGTGTGATGCAAATGTACTGGCTTTCATGACTGAGCCTCCAAAGGACTGCCACCCTTCACTTGGCATGTTATGTTCTCATATTGCATCAGAGAGAAAAATAAGAAATACATCCTAGATCAGTAAATGATGCAGCAGTAATTTGATATATAACAAAATTTAACTAATAGGAAGGTCAGGTTCTATTATCAATATCAACAAGGGAAGAGTTGGGAAAACTTTTTAGCAATTGTTGGGACTTCTGGCTTGTAGACCTCCACACAGCTCCCAATTCTCTGTTGCAACAATCTGGCTAGGCCACTGTGTCGAGCTGTGCTCAAAGGGCTTGTATGGAGTTATTTGAGGCTTATGTGTTTCATATACCAGAGAATCAAAGCTCTTCATCTCTTCAAAGCCATGAACCACAGTATAGAAAATTCAATGGGAATAGTATTTTATATTATTTTATTTTACTTTTTTATTTTATTTTATTAGATGTTTTCTCTAGCTACATTTCAAATGTTGTCGCCTTTACTTACCACTTCCTCTGCTCTGTGCCAAGGCAAGCTTCAGACTGCCTGATTACAAAGAGCACAAGTTAAAGATCCCACATAGATCTCTAAGTTCATATTGTTGTTCCTCCTATACAGCTGTAAGCCCCTTCAACTCCTTGGGTCCTTCATTGGGAATGGGTTTTTAAGGCGAAGAAAACTAACCTTTCTGCAACTGTGGTAGAATATCTAAGATAATTGACCTAAAAGAAGAAAAATTATTTTCCCTTCCTCTTTTGAAGGTTTCAGTCAATGGTCAGTTGACCATGTTGCTATTTTGGGGTCTTTGATGTATGGTTGTTGGGAATGCAGGGGTGGGGTATAGCTACTTGTCCCGTGATGACCAGATAAAGAAGAAAGAGAAAAGAGAATTCCTGAACACATGACTGGGAATCCAATACCTTTTATTTTTCCTCCAGTTAGTTTCTCTCTCTTAAATATTCTATCAATTTCTAATACTAATAATGCATGGGAATCTGCCCTTGGTATATGGGCATTTGAAAGCCCCACCAAACCTGCTGGTACCTAATGGATGGTGGATACTGAGGCTTCAGTCCATCTGGGTTTCCATCTAGATATTCACACCCACCTCATTTGATCCAGGAGTTCTTAAATAAAGATTCAAGGAGAGATGCTAATTCTACTACCGTGAATTGTCAGAAAAAAGTTACACTCTGTTATTTATGCAAAACACTCGAATTCATGCAGTACCATTCAAAAATGGATATCACATACCACCCTTGTGTCCAATCCTAATCTGTGTGCTCAGGAAAGGAGGATGATTAGGCACTGTGTTGACATGTATCTGGGAACACAGAAAGAAAAGGGCAGTCCAGCTGGGTAGGAAAGATCATGTTCCAAAGGAGTGAACTAAAACTAAAACTAAAACAAACAGTGTCGGTGGGAGGAGCCAGATAAAAAAGATTGAGCACAAGAAATGAATGGCCAAGGAAGAAGTAAAAGAGAACTGGAGCTAAGCAAGGGTCTGGCTCTAAAGGCTGGGGAAGGGGCTGTCATATTAGGGCTACACTGAGACTATAACAGCTGATGCTCTGTGTGGGGAGACTACAACCACAGAAAAGTTTGTAAGAGTTCAGAGGGAAGTATAAGCACAAATCCTGACAGCTGTGTGAATTTTCCAACCTCCATAAAGGCATGAGTTTGAAGAGAAAGAGCTCCTTAGATGGCCCTGCACTTACATAATTTCCCTTTGCAGGTCAGAGGGATGGGGCGAGGAAAAGTGCTCCACTTCAGTGCAATAGATATCCATGGCCATATTTAGGTAGTATGTATCTTTCCTAACACACCGCCACTAAGTGCTTGAGTATATTTAAATTTTGCTAGCATATAGTTCTATAGGAAAATAGGAAATAGTTTCTGCTTTCACTAACTTGGATTTCTGATGGCTTCTCTACCCTTTCAACGAAATAATGGTAAATCATATATTCTGGGGAGACATAGGTAATGGTTACATCGATTAAAAAAAATGAAATGAAGCCTTTGACAACTGTTTAGTGACTGTCTCTGAGACAGCTTAGTGTTCAAAACATCAGCATTGAGAAGCTTGATCTTCCTTTAATAAAACAACACACATATATCCAAGAAGGAATCAAAAGTACAGACTCAACACTCAGTCACTGTGTGTTTCACTCCTGGAAATCTTCCAAAGATTTACTGCAAAGTAATTGTTATATGTGGTGATGAGTCCCGAAGAACCCATCCAATCAATCATCCACAGTGTCCCAGGTTCCAGATTGTTTCTGTTGGCTCCTTTTAACAGAGTAAGATCCATGAAGATAAGAAGTTTTGTAATTACATGGAGGAAACATTTCCCTGCCCATTATGGAGTTCCTATTAACTTCTTCTTTTAAGTGAGTGTTTCTTAAGAAGGCATTGAGGGGACGAGGAAGGATAGGTGGGGGTTAAAGATAAATGACATTGAACCTTGTGCTTGGATAGAGCAAACTACAAACAGATCCAGTCCTCCTAAAACTGCTGTTCTGTGTTTCCCTATTCACGGAGCTCATCCATCCCGTTGTGGATGCTGAAGGGACCAGAACTGCAGGAACTTGGAATGAGCTCTTTGGCTCTGCATTTCCTATCCAGTGTACATATTTTGAAAAAAAATATGGTTTTCATGTTTTTTTTCTCCTGTTTAAATATTATGATGAAGCATTTCAAAGGATATAAAACTAAAGAACAAAAGATTAGCAATGTCACAGAGAATCATAAAATACAATACTGGATATTCTTTGTAGCTCATCAACTCCTCTTTGCCCATAGTCTTCTTAAAATACAGTCATTATTAAACCAATTGTAAATTATCCTTTTATAACCACACACTGGAAAGTTTTTGTTTTTAATTTTCAAATGGGACTATAATCTTTGTGAATGTTCTTTTTCACTCTTATAGAACACAAGTTTCACATGGATGGCGGTGAGGAACTGGCGAGCTCCGTTGGCCTCTCCTAGAATCCATTTAAAATATTTAATGAAATGAAGTAGAGGCCAGTTCCAGTGAATGCACAGGTGCCTTTTGCCACTATACATGAACATACATTGAACAGTTTGGACATCTAATTAATTTCTTTTTTCTATTTGGCTTTTATCTTCATATGTACTCTGAACATATGAGGAACTCTGGCCTTGCTTGGAGTTTTTAGTTTAATTAATTTTTGCTTTTATACTAGGATCAGTAAGTGCTTTGTAATGTTAAAACTTTTGACATAATGAAGAAGGTTAATTGTTTCAATTCCTTCAGAAAGAGTTTAAATATTAGCCAAAAAGTAGAGTTCAGCAATTAATTGTTCTTAATCTTTAACCTCCATTTTTACAAACACAGCAATGTACAGTTTAAAGAGAATAAATGCATATTTTTCACTTAAAGTTATCAACTCCATTGATTCTGAGCTTGACACATAAAAAAATTATACCACTGGAACTGGAGAGAAGGCAGAATGTGTGAGTACTTCTTATTCTTGCAGAGGAATGGGGTTTTACTCCTACCCCTAAAGAGCTACAACTCTGAAACACCAGTGCCAGGGTATCACTTGCCCGCTTCTGGCCTCCAGAGGCATGTCCATGTATACACAGCAAACTCATTCATAAACTAAAAATAAATTTCTTCTTAAACTCACACTGAAGCAAATTTGTTGCTTTCCAAAGTATTTTAATGTAAAAAGTACCATAATTTTGTATAAAACGTGATTTTTAAAATGTGCCAATCTCTTATTAATGAATGTGTTGTTGATAACACACGTTGGTTGGTCTATAAGATGTTTTTCTACTCAGCATTAATCCCTGCTACACACTGTCTTCTCAGTCTTGTCATAGAATTTGAGCAATGGCAAATGAAACCTGTTACACAGTGTAGACATTTATGATAAGGATAAAATAGCATCAGCCATAACAAAGGTTAAAGGGCACTAAGTGCTTGTCCAGTGCCAAGCGCTGTCCTCGGTCTTTTGCTTTTCACAACCCCATTCCTCCTTACAGTTTTATGACATCAATACAACAATTATTCTCATCCTACACTCCCAGTGTGAAGGGAAATGAAGAGTTTATACTTGTACGCAACTGGCGGACACAAAAGCTCAACACACTTTACCTATCTTTGCCTAGGGACTCACAGAAAGACTGGTACTATTTGCAGTACCACTTGCCACAGGAAACCCATTGGTTATAGACATAGGTAAGTTTTGAAATTTGATTTGTTTTATAGATTTCTTCAATTAGAAAATTGTCAGATCCAACCACATACAGATGCAGGCCCGCATCCACAGGTGTACACAGACAGGCAAACAGTATGTTTTTAATTTCCTGGTAGTCAAAGAAAAAAGTTAGAAGAGAGAGAGAGAGAGAGAGAGAGAGAGAGAGAGAGAGAGAGAGGAAGGGAGCTTATGTGAATGCTGTCATAAATCTCAGTGTAGACATCTATTTTAAGAAAAGAGTTGCAAGCATAAACAAATGCATTAAAGAGGGAATATATTTGTTCCATCTTTTCTTTTTATATGTAGTTCATACCAAAAGAAGAACATACACTTAAAATTGTCCAAGAAAGCAACAGTCTCTTATATAGCAGGGAATTTCTCTAAAAACTGTTCTAAACTAATGTAATAACTGTCCTATTTCAACCAATCTCGGATCATCTTATTATATTTTAAACATAATTCAATTTTATAACACAAGTTTGTAGATGAGTACATATTTATTATGCAGCTAAATACAATGGCATTCTTTCTTCAATTCACAATAGAATTAAATTTCATGCATTACAAAAGGAACCCCCCCCACCATGTATGGAAATAGCCATTTAAAAAGATGTTTTGGCCTTAAAAATAGATTGAAAATTTAAAATCAAAGTCCACTGGGTTGGATGGTGGAATACTCCCATCTGTTATTAATGTCTGAATTATACACTACAGACAAGAGGATTCACCAAGGCCCTTGTATAAGATGTCAGTAAATAACATTTTGGTTAGTAATTTCATTATGTAAACTTTGACCATGTAAGCTCACAATTCATTCAGAATGAACACTTACAGCGGCCTGAAATGAGTTAAAACAGTTAATGACACTAAAGAGGACTTCTTCATTTTATTAAGAAATGCTTGTGTAAGAATCTATTCACACAAAAGGAAAATCTTTGCTACGGCTAAAGAGGAAGCCTATTTTTGTTTTTGTTCTTTGCAAGAACTAAAGGGTTATGTAAGGCTTTACTGTTTATCATATTTTAAAAAATACTTAATTTTAAAGTACAAGTAAGTAAAAACTGTGATGTGTATGGTCAGAGTAAAGAACTCAGAACCTTGAAGGCAAGAAAATCTGGTGAGAATCCAAGTGTACTTTAGGAAGATGTTCATGGAGCGTGTGCACATGCGACTGGGGTCATGTGCTGCCTTGGACTCCATCCCCCTGACTTCTGCTGGGTTTTGCTAATGGCCTGATAATAGGGAAGGGGGGAGGTGAGCATAGAGGTCTCCTAGTACTTTAGAGTGGAGTGAGCATGACAGCTGCTGATTAATTACTGCCCAGTTCTCAACTCACACATCAGATGACTGAGCAGCTCTGTTCAGCACCACAATGGTTTCACAGTTACAGAACACTGGCTTCGAAAATACTTTCAGATGAGGATGAGAGATGCACGGACACCATAATAATTGACAGTATCCAGTATTGTCTTCCAGATGACTAAAATATCCATTAGAAATTTTTCTAAAGGTAAAAAATATATTTGTGAAATTGGTGTTGGCGGGAGAGGTGATATGAGGCTTCCAACCTTCAGTTTCATGTCTGATATCACAGACATATTCCATAGTTTTGAAATCTTACCCAGAGATCATGTGTACATGTTAGAGAGTGTCACATTATACCTGAGCTTTCCTTGCTCCTTTTCCAACACTCACTCTCCTCCCCACTTGGTTGGGCTTTCTGTAGTCTCAAAGTATATGGAAAAATAAACATTATAGCTAATAGCAGAAAAGAAAAAACCCTCACTTTAAATGAATTTCTCAAGACACTGTATGTGAATGAGGGCTTCTATGGAAACAACTGCTGTATGGTGTCAGCTTAAACTGCTCCAGATGATTTCTTTCAAAGCCTCCCTTTTAAGGCCATCACCGCCACATAGTATCTTCTTGTTATATAGACTGCTACTTTTGTTTCATCACAAACCTTTGCCTGTTGAGTAGCAGCCTGCTACGACTATCAGATGGCATTTGTTTTACTTAATGTACATAGTTTTAGAAAAAAATATAGAACTGCTATTACTGCATTCTATGAAAACATGCCAGGGTACATTTAGCTGACACGGCATCAGCTGGTATTTAAACTGGGCTTAGCTAATGGACTTTTAATGTCAGCGGGGTTATGTGCAGTTACTGGCTATTAGCAGAAATGGCTCCTTTCTATAAAAATCACTTTTCCTCAAGTGTGTTGTTTGAACATTCCTTTCCCTAATTTAGTGACTGTCATTGAATGCTAAATAAACCAAAGGACTCTGGAGTCTGCTGTTATCTTTAAGATCCTCTCTTTAACTTTGCAATTCAGCATTAAACTGGCAACCTTTCCCATTAACTTTTAGACTTGTAATCACAAAATGTTATGAGAAATTATATTTACTTTGCCATTTTTCATAGTATACTATGTATTTTGCTATGAAAGCCCCTTGTCAACCATAGAGGATGAATGCTTGATGATGTGTCTAACATAGTTACCAGAACCCTAGAATTGAGTACTTTTAAATTCTCACTTCAAAATTGCCAAAAATTTGAAAATGTATATGTATGTGCTAATAGCTCCAACCGAATGACATTTGGATGTGTTTATAAATATTTATTATTATACTTAATATAAGCAAGAAGCATACTATTGTCATATCCTGAATGAAAATCCGGATATTCTTCCATTATAACAATTTTCCTCTCTGCACAGCTAACATGCTTTGTCCATTTAAGTAAAAGTTTCATTGCATATTGTGATAAAACTGGAAATAAAGCCATCTACGGGAGACCAAGAATATCCGCCACAACCAATCACAGCCTGTTTCTCATCCATAAAGCAAACCATCCCTGCATTATTCTGGGCAGGAAAGAAGAGCTCAGCTGACCTTGCCTACAGTGGGCCTATGTATAAAGTCACTTCCTGTGTAGCACTTCCAGGGCAACAATGACTCTCTTAGAGAAGTTAAAAAGAGTCAGAAACTTGTGTAAAATATATTCTCCCTTCATGTTAGGAAGTGGATATTCTACTGAGGATAGACACTCAACTGTAATCAGTGAATGAGAGTCCAACCATAAGACTATGGGAGAAAAACAACAAGACAAACCAAACAAACAAACAAACAACAAAATCCAGAAGGTCTGCATATGTTTGCCATAGGTCATAGAAAACAGACATCACTTGGGAATAGGTGACAACCTGTTTCTATCAGAT
Source organism: Mus caroli (assembly GCF_978045245.1). Lineage (NCBI taxonomy): Eukaryota > Metazoa > Chordata > Mammalia > Rodentia > Muridae > Mus > Mus caroli. Next base: position 18,561,717 of record NW_028227258.1, read on the forward strand.
GAGACAGACTCTGCACCACATAGTGATTGACTTGTCAATTTGCCAAGACAACTTTCTGCAGAAAAAAATGGATGTAATATTTTTTATTAAGAAACCTGTGATTAAATCAGAATGGCCAGTTTATAATGAGCTTTATAAGTAAAAATAAAACATTTATTCTACAGGTTTCATTTTTTTTTAGGGTAAGTGGCAAATCTGTTTGAAAATAAATGTTCCCTTCTAAAACATCAAAGCATGCAACCTATGCACATCGCATATTCATATTGTTATACAACACACACACACACATTAATAGGAAATTATCAAACTGTATTTGTTTACTTTTTATAAGTATTTACTGTGTTAAAACCTCTGTGCAAAATATTATAGAAAATTTACTTAATTCAATAAAAATAACATGCAAGTCTTTTATTTTTGATCTATAATAAATTTAATAAAACACCCCCCCACACACTTGCAACTGGGAAGGGCACTGCAGCAGATCAAACTCTTCACAGCCATCTTTCTACTTTTCCTAATCATGTTATTGCAAGTAAATGGCAACTGTTTCACCACAGTCCTTTTCAGTTATTTATAGATAGATACATGTATGCTTCGTAGTGATATAGATAAACATTTAGCTCAGGCAATAATACCTGGAGAGGCAGACAGTGATGACATTCCTTCAATGCACTAAAATTCTATTAAGTCAGCTCCACTTAAGCAAATTATCTTTCTCAGGACAATTGTCCCCAAGAATTCCTATATAATCTGAACATAATGCTCTCAGATTTCTTCCAAGCAGGTGAGCCTTAGAAAACAACAGGGTATTGTTTTCAAGGGCAATGTGTAACAAGGCAGTTCGAGACTGAGTAATGCATTTTCTAAAGATCACTGGTGGGTCTCTGCATAGCACTCATCTAGTGCCCAGTGGAGCGTGTCCTCCCCAAATAGGTACCTAAGAAAATATAACCTGTTAAACAACACAGCCTTTGAAAATACTCTGGAAATCCTTTCCCTATGTCAGCTAGAGTAAGAAACTAAAGCATGATTTATATAGAAGTTTTATGCCATATGCTTCAATATTATGATGAGAAACCAATCTTAGGTCTCTATTACAGATGGAACTAATAATGAATCATAAACAACAACAACAACAAGAACAACAACAACCCTCTATTTTCTCCTCCACCCCTGAAAGCAGTCAGAGAAATGGGTTTCTGTTTTCTAGGGTGAAGACCCTGTGTGTAAGGAGCAAGTGTCAGCTTCCTTCATCTTTGGGTTGAATCCCTAGGCCAATTTTAAGTTACAGCCTCTCATCATCTTACAGAGATCCAGAATGAAGAATTAAAATTGCCAAGGAAAATGAGAGGCAATATAATTACTGTTTTATTTAGGATGCTTTCAGCATTGCTACTTGCTAAACTTGAGTCCTTCCACTGGGTGGCCACGATGTGTACATTTTGCAGTCTCTACTCAAAGGGGATCCAACATACCACTTTTCTTTTGACCAAAAGCCAAACAGAGTAAATATATATGGAATGCCCATAATCTTCAAAGGCCAGTTACCAGAATTTACTCTAGTAACTGCCTGTCTTTCCTGTTTTCAAGGTTTCTGTTTGTTTTGTTGTTGTTGGCTTAGTAATTTGGGGGTTGTTTGGCTTAGATTAGAGATAGCTCCAAATCCACAGAACAGTAACAGTCCTACGGCCACTGAGTATCGCTTTTAGCATCTGTCAAAGAGACTGACCATCTGCTTACATTTCAAAGGAGTTCTTCAAAGGACTCTTGCAGTTCTTGTTATTCCAAAAAAGATAGCATAGTGGTTTAGAATATTTAAGTACAAGTAACTAACTTGTAAATGTATAGAAAAAGAGATTGCCCAATGCTCCTTCCTCTAATTTTAATCTTACGCTTGACTTTTATTTGTCAAAGATTAGAAATGTTTCTTTTATATCATGTAGCCTAACGTATTGCCCAAAACTTCTCCTGTCTAAGTGAATGTATCTTATAAATTAACTTTACATGAAAAAAATTTCTTCACAAAGTATATGTTTCCAAACTTTTACACTACTCTCTTTATACTTTTGTAATTTCTATATTCATCTTAATTTTCATGAGCTGGAAGGAAGGAAGTCTGCATTTATCCTTTTGGATATAGTTGAGTTAATAAGTGGATTACAAATGCATTTTGATATGTAAACACTAACCTATTTTTTAAATTTAAAATAAACTTTCCTATATAAGGATTTTCTTTTCAATAGGGAAAAATAGAACACAATAAAATATAGGTAAGTTTAAGTAGCCCGAAATTAAGACATTGACTATGTGTGGGAAATGTTAGCAATCATTAACAAAATTGTTAAATGTCATGAAGGAGTTTCTGTTTAGCATCTGTATCTGGAAAAAAAAGATAGCATGTGTTCATCTTACAAGGCTTCTTACTGCTCTCAGATTTGCTGAGAAATGAAACTAGTCACGGGAGCCACATGACACAGTGATTAATGAAGGTAAACCCTCCTATGTTCACAACATTTTAAAATAAATAAATAAGGCTTGTAACTCTGGAGCTAAATTTGATTAATCAATATCATATATTAGTATGATTATGTTCTCCCTAGTATTTGAAGAACTCCAACAAGCATGTCAACATGAGGAAAGTTCACCGTATCCCCTTTCCTTTCCATGAGAACATAAGACTCAGTGTGTTATTTAATTAAAGGAGGATATTCCCCAAACATGGGAGTTTTCAAATGTTTTGCTTCACTTTCCATCACAAAGCACTTTTGAGTTACTGTTCTTTGCTAATAAAAGATGCTAATACTGATGTAAGGACAAATATCTGCATGTTAGGCACTTCCAAAATGGTAGCTCGCTTCCTAAATTATAACTTCACTTTAATTGATGTCACAGGACTTCAGCACTATGTGGAGAAGAACAGATCTAAGTACCTAATCTCCACTCCATTCTTTTTCAGACTTCGAAACTTCATTGTGTAATTCTGTGGAGGCAACAGTGCTCAGAATGAGAGAAAGCCAGCATTTCAAATGCAAGTCCAACATTTCAATGAATTCTCAACTTATATCTTATCATCTTCAAATACTTTCCATAGAAAAAGTATAATAATTTCCAACATAACTTAAAGATTTTCAGAAAGAGGAGTTTTGACATATCCAAGCTAACTGAGAGTAGGAACATACTCAGTCCTTCTAACTCTGTGAGTTCGCAGAAGTATTTGCACTAAATATTTTTTATTAAAACGTGTGTAAATTTCAATACAAAGCATTGCATCAGGAGAAGCTATAGGCTACAATATTATTTTAAGAATTACAAATAAGAAAACATTAGCATTTCAAAATTGCTCCTGAAAATGTACTTCAATCAAGTAGTGCAAAACTAATACTAAGTTTCTATTAAAAATATTCTTGAAAGATACTCTCTATATAAGGTCTCAGACTCGTGGAGTCCTCTTTCACAGTAAGAGAAATAATATTTACAAGTAAGTGCTAGAAATATAAAAGCAAGTCCATAGTAGGTTCAAGCAGCTGTTGATTAAGAGAGAGAGCCAGAGACAGTGATAAAATTGAGAGGAAGGATGAGAGAGAACAGAGAAGATTAAGTGTCTTGGGCTTGTGTAAAAAACTTAACTATCAATAATTTAAGTCAGAATTACAGATTTTCAGGAAAAATACCTTTGTTTTAACTCTAAGTAAAGGTAAACATTAAGGCCTCTCAAAGTCTTCAGTTTGTCTTAAAAGTTGGTCAGAAAGTAACATGCAAAGAAATATCAGTGATTGTTTATTTTAATGTTCACTACAATCACAAGCAATTAAATGTGAAAAGTCAAATAGAGTGTGGATCTATTTAAGGCTTGATGAATTTGGCTCACATTTTGCCAGTGTTTTACAAAGTTGGAAGTCAAGGAATAATAAATTTTTTTGTAAACTACCTATTGCTATAGATGGTTTACATACACTAATTCAGCCTTAGTATGACCTATGGTATATATTTTTCTCATTTTACGCGTGGGGAAATTGAGGTACAGAATAGTTAAATAACTTAGCATATCACAGTCATATAGCTAGGATGTATCTGAAGAATTATGATGCATTGTGCTAACTAAAACAGGCACATGGTATTAACTGTTATTAGCTTGTACCTCCCCAAAGCCAGACAAAATAGCCATTGACTCTAAGTAGTAGGCCATAGAGTCATAGCATAGCACTTGCTATCATAACATGTACAGGTACTTAGATTCAATCCCCATCACCAAAGTAGGGGAGGTATCTGAATATAAGTAATACTTTTGAAATGCAAATTTAACTTAAAGAAAAGCCCACTTCCATCATGGGCATGGGGGTACACAGTTGTAATCCCAGAAACAGATGGGGGTAGGGGCCAAGGTGGGTAGGTGGCTCATGAGTTCACAGACAGCATGAGAGATGGTGGGATGAATGAATGAATGAATGAATGAGAGTATGTGTCTGGACTAGTTCAACTTCCAAGTGTCCCTTCCTTACTACTTCCAACCAATTAATCTTATATGTATAAAATACCATTAATATTCTATGTATAAAATTTTTGGAACTGTCTTCATTACCACCACCACTCATGGGATAATCCTGGCCACCTTGACACAAGGAACATATCTGTATACACTGTTACAGTTCAGAAATTAATATGCTGGTAGATCTATCCTGATGATAAAGACAGTTTATTCAAGTCTAACTCTCCAACAAGTAGCACACAGTCTGGGACTTGTTCCCTATGGCATACTACTTCTAGTATACATTCTGTTCAAATAAGCTCAAAAATGTAGTGTGCAGTAAATGGGAACAGATTTGTTTTTAAGTTGCACAGATGCAAAGGTCAAGTAAAAGGGATCTAGGCTGAAACTTCAAGGTTGGAGTCTAGACTCAGCTTCTATCCACACCATCTTCCAGAAATGACTACATCCCCCAGTGCTAGTGTTTCTTCTTAGAGTGGCTCCCTCTGCTGCTCCAGCAAAGCCATGACCTAAATCATAAAAGTGCTATGTGCAATTAAGGCCTAATGGAGCACACTCTCCCTTTTCATGCTAATAAGAGGGACACATAAGGGGACAGTTATATTTAAATCTCAACAATTACACTACATACACAAAGAGGGTTAGCCTAGTACAGCTCCCAGGATGCTCTTATCTCCTTAGGGGAATTGTTTCCAATATATTTGCAGGGATTCTCATGATGACCTATCCCAGGGTACAAAGATGGATACTTTAAATGATTCTTCCCCACTTAACTCTGATGTTTATTATAATGTAATGATTTCTTTGTTTTACTGACAGGATCTGGCTTTGTTACACAGGCTGGCTTTGACCTTGCATTCCTCATGTCTCAGCCTCCTTAAGTGGGAGTCTTACAGGTATAAACCAACACACTCTGCCATGATACAGCATTTATTTTTAGCCATGTGCTTGCAAAGTTTGTTCTCTGAAGACTTTTAACGAGTCTGTAAATTAGAATACAGAATTACTTGCCTAACAAAGGCCAACTTGTCTATTTTTCTTTATGGTAAATCTCCATAGTGAATACATGAATTTGTCCTCCCAGCTGAGCCATATATGAGAGAGTAACCATCAAGTTTGGTTATTATCGAAACAGACTGTCAATTTGTAAAACCCCGACATGCATAAAGTCATGAAAGTACTGTCCTCTCCTGTGGAAAGAAATGTGTTACTTGTCTTAAAAACACTAAATTTATGCAATAAGAGAATTATCTCTGAATAGATATTAATAATTTTCTGTTCTAAACTTGGAGGTGTTAGCACACATAATATTAGTGGTGGCAGATAAGAGAGACATTGTGATGTAAAAGGGTAGCATAGTAGGAGGCAAAAATTCACACACACACACACACACACACACACACACACACACACACACCTACCTTGCCTTTCCTAGTAAAAATCTTTCATTCTTGGAAGTCAGGAGCCCTGAGATTTCCCTGGAGAGAAGGTTTCCCAGCAAGCCTCAATGAAACAATTAGAGCAGGGGTAGAGAAGGGGAAAGTTCTTGCCTACAGCTCAGAGAATTTCCCAAGGACCTGTTTAACATGACTGCTGTCTGTCTTTAATCCATAGTTGCAAAACTCCCTCAGTCATAAATAATACTCGCTCTGTGCTTCTACAACCATGTTGTGGTTGGTTTTTCTCCTCCCCTGGGCTGATTTCAACTCGAGATCTATTTTTTGAAAGCTTCTCATTTTCTCAGCACTGCTCCAACAGATTCGAAACCTTCATCACATTGTAAAGTACTTCATGAATGTCTTGCATTCTAATTGCATGTGGACTTCCATTCATGAAAAGTACTGTCCACTGGAGTCATTAACGCAGCAGAACAAGCAAATGGTACCTCTGGGGTATGTGTGGAAGCTCTGGTGTAAATTGGAAAGAAAGGAGATACTGAAGGAAATGGGAGCCTGCCCCCCAGACAGTCCTACAGTGACTGGCTGAGAATAGAGTGTTAACAGCAGGTCAGTAGTAAACAGGCCTGGCTAATGAGTAGCAGCCACAGGGACAGTAGCTGATAGCAGATTTCTGTGCTCTACACTCCCTTTGATGTCTCACAGATAACACAGGAAGAGCTGGTACTCTGGAACATGGAGGATAACAAAGATAAAAGTGAGAGTCCTGCATCTCAGACCATGTGATTTGAAGGGGGTGGGGGAAGTTATTCTTCCTGATCGAGAGTAAATGGAGAAAATCCACACCAGCACGGCATATGCCCCCCCCCAACCTGCTTTTCTTTCCCTGCTGAAGATCAGAATTAATCCTCAACCTTTGCCTTGTCTGGTGTAGACCAAGAGAAAGTGCAGGAGGCAGAGCGTATCCCCAGCTCCTTCCCGCTTAGTCTCTGCTCCCTTCTTTCAATATTAATCCACTTACAGTCCCCTGTTTGATTATCTTCATCGATCCTTCTCCTACCCAGTCTTTTTAATTTGGCTGCTGTAAGCTCTCCACAGGGATCCTGCCTCCTTTTGGCATCTTTGGGGACTTTTAACTTTTCCTTTTCCCAAACCCTTCCCCTCACCCCCAATGGCTTAGTCCTTTGTGCACAGAAAAATGACACTGAATTCCAGCAGGACTCATACAGCTGATTCCAGAACCCTTAGGCTTCCTAAGATCACTGTCCACGTTGGCTTCCTAAGATCCTCCTGGAAGCATTTCTGGCTAGAGTCCCGAAAACTTCTGACCACTTTCAAGAACTCTAGGCTTTCTAGCACGGATTCCCTTGAACATGGTCAGAGGTGCTCTGGATGTGTGCATAAGCAAACCAGAGCTGACCCACAAGGATAGGAAGCATCTGTCCAGAAAGGAAGGCAAGATTTATGAGCATGGCCACTTAGCAGTGTAGCAGGAACAATTTACTCCCTAAGTAGCTATCTCAGATTCACACTGCCTTGCTAATCACATACCTCCTTATGAGGACCACACTTGCCTAGCCTCTGGGCTTTCTTTCAGCACCCACCTCCCTGCATCAGTGACTGTAGATTTTAGGAAATGAATGCTGCAGTTGGAATAAGTCAGTCTGTGAGCATCATGGAAGGAGTAAGGGCTGCTGCTCCTCCCCCCAAACTCTCCAAATTCACAAAGAAGTGTGTGTGTGTGTGTGTGTGTGTGTGTGTGTGTTTGAAGAAAAGGGAAGGTCTCTGAGCTGGTTCTGAATTGTTGCCTCTCTCTCCAGGCAAAGCTGTGTTGCCTTCTGGCTATAGGCAATAAATAAATAAATAAATAAATAAATAAATAAATAAATAAATACATAAATCTTTAAAATGGCAAAGAAGGATCTGGGTGGGAACTGGTTTGAATAAGTCTGGGAGCTGCACCTCCCTCTAAAACTCAATGAACAAGAAAGAAGCCTCCAAGATGAACCTCAGTCTAGGTGTCTTCCCCCTACCCGTACAAGACATTCCCAACTCTGGACCACTGTCCTCCTACTCCGGCTTTGCTCAGAGTGCCACACACTTCGAGGCTTAAACGCATTAAAATATCAGTTATAAACTGGTTAGCAGCGTCCTTTCCCCCAGAGAGTTGCAGATTTGGTTTGAACAGCTAGAGTCGCCCACTAGAGCTGTGGGTTTGAAGTTTTTCAAGGGTCGCCTGTCCGGAGGGGGACACGAAGAGGTTGTGAGTGGAGAAGCAGGCACACCCGGAGCCTGTCCTTTCTGGGCGAATTGAACATCTCCATAGCGCCCCATCAGCAGTCTAGGGGCACCGGCGCCTATGGGTCCTTGGCGGTAATGGACATATTTCCTTAGCGGAGGTGGAAGAAAACCCTGCAAGCGCAGCCATCGCGCACAGCGGAAAGCCTCGGCACACTACACATATTGGGGCGCATACCACAACGCCACTATCAGTGCCTCTGGAAACACCCAGGTACACAATATTCGAAACCGTGCGTCTGTGGGTCTGAAAGTGCAAAAGACACTCCAGGATCCCACAGGCACGGAGACAGCAGCTACACTTAACACACCCCGGGTCCATCCTTACCCAGCTCTGGAGCTAAGACTGAAAATCTGGTTTCTTAACTAGTTGGGAAAGTGGGATTTAAAGTGGTTTCCATTGGGGACAACTAGGCAGATGAGGAATCAAGGAGCGCCGGGGACAAATAGAGGTAGAAGAGAGGGAAGACAGAAGCAATGGGAGGTGACCGCCGCGCCCTGAAGACCCTCTTACCTTGAGCGGCGGAGCCCGTGCCACTGGCGCTTAGCAGGGCCAGGGCAGGTAACACAAGCATCTGCAGCAAGTATCCTAGTCCCAGTCCGCAGCGGGCAGCTGTCGCCCTCAGACCTTTCCTCATCGTCGGCAGAAGTGTACGGGGAAGGGAAACGCCACCAGGAGACGCGCAAACAGCCGAAAGCCCAGCCGGGCAGGAGGCTGGATCCGGCCACCGCCAGGCAGTCCTGAGAAATAACAGCAGCCTGAGCGCCACACTCCACTTTCTCCAAGGGCAGGGGCCAAAGGGGGTGGAGAGGAGCCTCCGAGGAGGAGTTTGAAGGTCCCTCGTCCACTGCGCCTAGCCACTGACGTCTCCCGCCTGCTAATGCTCTGCCCCCACTCGGGAAGTGCTGGGAGGCGTTGCGCGGCCACCACGACAGCTCCCGCAGCTCCGCCGCCAGCCGAGCGGGAGCTGCTCTCCAGTCCCCGCGCCCGCTAGGATCGCACAGGCGCCGGGGATGGGGAGGTGGCAAGAGCTGGAGGAGTGGCGAGCCTGCGAGGCGCTCCCCGCTCTGATCCTTGCGCTTCTGTGCGGGAGAGACTCCCCTGCTGCCGCCCGCCCGCCGACGGTCCAGCGACTGTCGCCTCCAGGAGTGGGGCGAGCGGGGGTCCTGGGTGGCGCTCGCAGAGGAGGCGTGGAGGGCGCGGCCCCACTCCGCGCGGGGGGGAAGAGGCGGCGGGAGCGCGCTCGCCCGCCTTATGTAAGCGAGGATGGAGCGAAATCCACGCCTCGCGCGGAAGGTGGAGTCCACTGGGTTCACTTGCTCACTTGCTCACTCGCTCCGGCTCTGACAAGGGACACCTGGGGGCAGAGGCAACTGCGGCCAGGGGCAGCACAGTCTCCCGCCTGGCGCCAGACTCCTGCTCCGCAAGCGCTGCGGGCACGCCTCAGGCCACTTGGCGGTGTCCAGCGGAGCTCAGCCCACCGCCTGGCAGTGTCCCTGGGCCGGCCAAGCCTAAGCCAGATGCCCCAGGACTGCTCTCGCTCTAGGATTTAGGGAGTTGCGCTTGATTGAGCCGGAGGCGGGCTGGAACTTGTTCGCATAGATGGGAAAGAAGGCAAGAAGCATTTGCAGTGGCTCAGCCCACTATCTTTGGGTTGTCAGCGCCAGTCAGGCTGTTTTATGCTCTGCGAGCCTGTGACCTATTTGTGGTGGAACAAAAACTGGAAATCAATGGAAACTCCCTCGGTGCTGAGGTTTTTTTTTTTTTTTTTTTTGCTTGTTCATCTTGGTGGCTGCTGAGATTGAACATTTAAAGAGTGCCGCGGCAAAACCAAGAGAACCACCCCGCCCCCCCTCAAAAAAAAAAAAAAAAAAAAAAAAACAGAACAAAATTTGCAGATGCTCAACTTGATGTTGGAACCTATAACTTAGTCTCCAAATTCTTAACAGCGAGGAGAGAGGACTAAATCTGCTTCAGTACAGAAAGACATTTTGGGGAGTAGTTAGGTTGTGAATTCGTGATAAAAGGATGAAGGAGGAGTGTGAGGAGGAGTGGGTAAAACAAGGCCAGCCCAGACAAAAGGAAGGCGAATATCTGAATACACCAGCTAAGCTCCACAAGACAGTGTGAAAAATCCCCGATGCTTGTGCATTTAAAATTAATAATTTTATCATGTAAAAGTTCAGTTTCAAGTGCGAAAGGAGCCATGTGTAAACGCACAGAAGAGTTTAGAAGGTGTGTGTGTGGGGGGGGGGGGCGGGTGGAGAAAATGGCTGATTTCAAGTCTAATTTGAGCTGTGGTCAGAACTGTCCGGGTGAGCAGGTCAGGTAACTTTTGCATGTCTTGATTCCCTCTCTCTCTCTCTCCCTCTCTCCCTCTCTCTCTCTCTCTCTCTCTCTCTCTCTCTCTCTCTCTCTCTCTCTCTCTCTCTCTCTCTCTCTCTCTCTCTCTCTCTCTCTCCCTCTCTTCGAAATATTCTAATTCTAATGCCTTGTGATTCTGCCTGCCCAGCACCATTGAAACCTCTACCCGTTATGTATGCCTTGGATGGATTTCATAGACTTGGGAAGGTCACTCTTGGGAGAGACATTGACAGAATTAGCTTCTTTTTATTTCCATGGAGACTTTGCCTGCCACTTTAAAATCGCTTAATTTTCTTCAGCCTCCCCACATGGCCACATCAGGAAATGTGGGTAGTCAGGTGCTGCTGCCAGATGGGTGGATCAATCCACAGTGATTTACTAGCTGGATGGCATGGCTCAAAAGGCCAGGTGTCTCCACTTCCTAATCTGTAAAGTGGGTTTATTAGAAGCAATGAGATATAAGGTTTCCTGAGGTTAGAAAGTATTAACTGTAGGTAAACCGCCCAGCATTGTCATTGTTGACTGTTGTTCTGATCTAGAAGACACTCGGCCTTTCTTGCTACCTCAGTTCAACAGTGCCTTCCTCAGTTAAGTTCAAGAATTTGTTTATATCTATGTTCTCAAAGTTGTAGTTATTAACTCTTACACACATCCAAGTGTGACTTCTGTGCAATGGCAAGTTCTAACATTTGTGTTCCTTGTCCTCAGAATGTAAATGGTTTTATGAAGACAATGGCTACCATGGGGGATAGTGCTAATAACCTGTCAATATCCTGAAGAGACTATGGTTAAATCTAGTGGTTTTCTCTATAATTTTCCCAAAGAAGAATAAGAGCTTGAAGTCTGTCAGAGAAATCTCTATGCAGAGTTAGTGTTATGTAAACAAGACTGCAAAGTTGTGAAGTGTTAGGTGTGGTAGGCTATGCTTGTCACCCCAGAACTCAGGAGGCAGAAGCAGGAGAATCGATGTAAGTTTAAAGCCAGCATGGTCTACATAGGGAACTCCAGAATGGTCAGGGCTACGTAGAGAACCTGTCTCAAACAACAACAACAAAGTTGTAGAGTTGTGCAGTTATTATTTATACCCATCTTTTGGCTGTTTTTCCTGATTAGGAGGTAACTCATTTAAAGCAGATGCCGTGCCTTGCAGATCTTCCCAGCCCACACTGTTAACACAAAACCTTATCTGTGCTTGGTATTCAGTCAGGATGGGTTGGCTGGTTGACAAAAAGGTCCACCTGGGAGGAATCTTCACCGTCTAGGACAGATGAGGAAGGTTAAAATGATCACATCGTCTTGCTTGGATCTTTGAAGCCCTCACCAGTCGATACTGCATGAAATTAATTCCTTAAAAGCACCAGTCAGCGAGAAGGCAAAAGAAAGTAGTTCAATACTGAGATTCAGCCTAAAGAGGGCAGGAGCATGGTTTGAGAAAGATGTGTGGCTATGAAGAGGAAAGAAGAGAGTATAGGCGCAGGGGTCCTAAAAGCACCTGTGAGCAGTGCAGCTCCAGCAATGCCTCTGGCAGCTACACACTGCCTTTGTATCAGCATTGTGTCTAGCTTCATTGACTGTCACAGTTTCATCTCCATGAAAACAAGAACGCAGTGTTTTAGAGGCTGCTGAGTACAGTTTGCTCAGACACAGAGATCTGGGCACATACATCTCTGTCTAGAGAGGACTCTGACTAATTCCCGGGACCCTCCATTCCTTTCACCTGCTTGGATTTCCCAACGAGTGCTCACTTTACATATCTGCCCACTTATCTGAATGCTTATTTTATACATCTACATGCGTATGTGCATTCATAAATAAGTGCTTGCCAATAGAATGTATGCATCTCAAGGGAGGATATTTTCCCTATTATGTTTAGCACTCTCAGCCCAAACTATAGGACACAGCCTAGCACATAGTAAGTATTCCTTGGGTATTGAATAAGGAATACGAGGCAGTGGATTTGAAAACTGAGCCAGGACCTGAATAGCACCCTGTGCAATTTCAAATGATGTGTAGGCTTTTCTAACTGTTGAATAAAAATCAAGTGTGAATAAATCTGAACCCAAAGTGTATCTGAATGTGACCTTTCAGGCTTAAAATAACGCAGTGTTTAAGGAACCAACATGAAAAGCATCTCACTTTTGAAAAAATCAAAAGCTTCATTTCAATCCATACACCAGGGCTGCCTATTTCTTGGCTCCAGTAAGTGGAGAATTAACTGTGGGACAATAAATCCCAGTGACAGGTGCTAATGGGAATTAAGCATGCAAATCCCCTGCATATCCCTCCAGAAATCTACACCAAGAAAAGTATGCTATTTAGCATGTGGGCTTCTCAGTAATAATAGTATTTACTCTAAACCGCTATGGAAAAAGTTTCCAGTGCAGGGCTTAAATAAAATGAACTGAGCATCTATTTTCAACACAGAAATATTTCCTCGCATTTTTATCTCTGTCCTTATGTTTGATTATTCACATTTTTTTATATTTTAATGGATATTTAAAAACAATTCTCTGTAGTGAGGATATTATTAACTAGCTGCATAGAAGCAGGATTTTACCAAATGTGTAGGATGACAGGAAAACTCTGAGTAGGATGGGGGATGGGTGTGGAGACCTCGGCTATAACATGACTGGTAGAACTCACGCAAGGGAGGCCAGATGGTCCAGAATCAGCAGATTCAATCGCAGTTCTCTCCCTCATCCCAGAGAAAGAGACTTAGTCTCTCATAAACACCCACTCTCTGAAACTTTGCACTTTCTGTTTACTATATTAAAAAAAGACTATTAGCAAAGAAAAGCAACCTGACTTAAACAACCTTTAATAAGAAGTGATAATTCGTCACTCTACCTAACAGAAAAGCCATGGGTGGAGACAAATGTCTGTTTTGCTAATAGCTAACATTTATGAACTGATTGCTATGTGGAGGTGATGATACTAAGTTCTTTGTGGACTATCTTGCTAAGCTCACACACTGGATATTGAATTGAAGTACCACTATTGTCTTACTTCATTAATACTGCTATAACAAAATACTGAAAATGGTTATATATAAAATACACAAATGCATCTCCTTATAATTGTGAAGACAGTTGGAAAATCTAAGATGGAGGTGTGAGCAATGGAGGGTTCCTTCTTGGGAAGTCATCTAATGAACTGGTAAAAAAAAAAAAAACAAGATGGTTTGATAGAGCAAGTGTAGATGGGCCATTCATCCATTCACACACATACACACACACACACACACACACACACACACACACACACATCTACTCCCATGATAACTTAATGAATTTATGAGGATAGTGGACCAAGGCTCAGTTACCTCTTGGAAGGCACCCATGACTCAATTCTATTGCAGTGGGGAGGGACCACAGCTCCAACACATGAATTTTGAGGGTCATATAGAAACCTATGATTTATTATTTTTACTCAGAAGAAAACAGACTGTCCAAGAAGCACAGTTGGTATTTCTTAGTGCCAGACTGATTTCAGCAGTCATGTAAAACATGACTAAGACCTAAAAACTTACTTATGTTTTGGCTTCATGAAGAGACTTGTGGTTGTACTGCCAGCCTTAGAAGCTCTGACTTACAGTGTTTTTACCATTATCGATATCAGCATAAAACATAACCCTATTCTCATGTGGCCAACAAAATCGAGAAAGTAGTCCCTTGGCCAATCTTGGGCCATGACCACTTGGTTTTGACCAGTCCTTCAATTACTCTGACCATAGGATTAAACTTATATTGAACTGTGTGCCTTGTGTCAAGTATTCATTTTGGTAGCTAGAGACATGGACTGAAATTGGGGACAGGGGATTCCTTGAAGCAATATCAATAAAGTAAAGAAAGATTAATACAAAACATTGGAGGAATTCCCACCAACATGGCGGAACACTGCTTTGTACTTTGTGCTACATAATTGGTCCTCAGGCAGAGTTTTATCCAATAGCTTAACACTGTACCCAAAGTCACATTGCTTTGGAAGAGAACAACACTGGCTGATTATACATTGCTTTCTCCTCTACCATAGGAGAAAGAATTGAGTGCAAATTCAATTCAATTTAGAATACCACCACATTGCCCTATTATACTGAAGTTCCAGTCTAAGACTCCCGAAGAATACTATGGGTAATAGTGACTATGCACTAAAGAATGATAAACTAATAGACAACCCAGAGGGAAAAACAATTCTAAATAAATATAGCATGTGGGGATATAGGGTCTCAGGAAGCATCACTGGGGGAATAATAGAAAGACAACTGCAAGTGAAACATAAGCACTTGTACTGGCAATGCTCAAGGCTTCAACAATGAGAGTATTTATCTCTAACAGCAAGAAGTCTGGGAGTGGGCAGGGCGAGGAGGCTCTGGAAACTCAGTCCAGTTGTTCTAAATGACTTGGCTCTTGGTACTCATAATGTGTGGACTTTGTTCTCACAGATGCTGATGGCTGTTACTGCTCTGGGCATCATGTCTGCCTTCCCTGCTGGAAGAAGGAACAGGTCTCTGGGGTACAGAAACCATAGGTTAATTCTAAACAGCTTTTATGGAAACCCACAGCCAAAGCAACTTTGTTGTCTTGTCCTGACAGTTTGACAAGTGACCCCCTATTAAAGCAGTACATACAGGTGGGGAATAACGTCGTGAATGCTGGCTAGAACAACATTCTAGCTGTTCTTGAACAGCACATGGCTGTGCTGGGCAATGGGATAGAGGTACAAAGGAAAGGCACAGAAAGAACACTAGGGGATGTAGGACACTAGAGGATACTTGGAGATATGAAGGCAGATAGAAGTAGTTCTATTCTTGACTGAGTAAAAAGGATGGGTGTCCCAGCATCCACATTGAATGGCTCACAACTATTCATAATCCCAGCTTCACAGACATCAACAAATACTTTCAAACATAAATATGGACACATAACTGAAAATAAATCTTGAAATATACAAAACGGGGAAAGAAAAAATAATAAAAAATAAATGCAGTAATAACCAAAAGCTCATATGATTTCTACACATGAACATGATGTTGTGATTGATATATGGAAAAACCAATTAAAAGTTCAACAGAAATATAATCAAATACAATGTGTAACTTAGTGAAAAGTTTATGGACAATGCTGTCATTTCTTAATATGCAGACTGAATAAATAAGGCACTTAATGAAATAGTGAGAAGGTTCGTGATCAGTAAAACTAGGTTTGTCTGATTGTGTATGTAATAACTGCTCCTTTTTCAGAAATTGCTATGACTTTCAAGATTAGTGTCTTTGTCATAGGAAACTATTAATTTACAAATATGTACATTTGCTGTGAATTTTAACCATAGACACAGATTTTCTGTAATGTGTGTGAGACATTGTATGATATGCCTGTATTATCTAGTTTACTTCACTTGATTAGTCACCTGACGAACAGTGATTGTAGCTTTCTGTAGAAGCATAATCCCACTGTGGAGTAAACATTCGCCTATTAGACTCTCTCTCTTCTCTCTGTGCCACTTGATAATTACAAACCAGATGATGTCTCTACTGCCTACTGTAAGACCTCTCCCACACTCACCACCTTACAAACACACATAACTTGCAAGGTCCAACTGATCTAGTAATTTCTGAATAATTGGCATGCCTCCACTTTCTCTGCTATGCCTCTCACAACTCCCAGAATGACCTATCTTGCAAAACCCATCATATTAGCATCCTAGAACCACATTTAAACAATTTCTTGTTGTTTTATATCTGCTTTCCCAGAGTCCATCATAAGCAAAACCAGCCCTTAGAAAATCAGCTGCAGAACACACAATGTAATCAGTTGTATTTCTAATCCTTTAATCTTTCCCTTAAGTAATAGAATCACCTAGAAGCTCCGTGCTTGAAGGATTGACTCTATTGGATTAGCCCATGGGTGTACTTGCAAGTCATTTTGGGTGGGAGGGCCCAAAACACTATGTGTAGTGCCGCCCCTGGACAGGTGATCCTAGGCTGTGAGAAAGCTGACTGAGCAAACTGCTAAAGAACATTTCTCTGTGGTCTCTATTTCATTTCCTGTCTTGAGTTACTGCTTTGGGATCATTTAATGATGGACCATGACATAGTAGAATTTTAAGCCAAATAAATTTAGTTTGTCCCTCAAGTTGTTTTAGTCATTATTCTATCACAGCAACAAGAATATCAAACTATCACACACCCACTTGCTTTTGTTTCTGAAGTCTCACCCACTGCAAATGTGTGTGAGAAGATGTCTTTACCTCACTTGGTTCATCCAATGAAAGAAGGCATTTGCTTCAGTGCGCTATGGCTCTCCTGGTCTAACTATGCTACCCATGTGATTTGTATATTCTGTAGGTGGTATTCTGTAGGCAGCCACAAGATCCAGTGATGGAGAAACATGGCAAGACTTGAGGGCAGGATGCTGAGGTTTGCTGCCTCCTGCTGGCATCCTCAGAGACGAGACAAGGTCAGCCAAAGGCACTTGCATCAGACCCAATACCTACGGTCAAGAACTTAAATCACTCCAGTCTTTGGGTTTTGGAGTTATGCTTAGTGAAGCCTGCTGCCATGACACTATGTACATGACTAAACCCAAGATAAACCAGATGCTACTCTTTATAGCAGTGGCAATGGATTAACAGAAAACTGGGGCAATGGGTACAACCAGTGAGAGTGACTGAGAAACTCAGTGAGCCATGTGGGTTACAACATCTGTAGTGGATTAAGCTAATGGTGCTTGTGTCCTAATGCTAATATGGGGACCCCAGGACTGGGTACCCTAAAGAGGAGAGAATCCACATGTAAGACACTGAGTTACCCTGTCCTAGTTAATTGTGATTGGTAAATAAAGATGCCAACAGCTAATATCTGGGCAGAAGAGACATAGGTGGTGTTGAGCTTTTCTAGGCTTGGGGAGAGAGGATTATGAGGAAGGAAGGAGGAGGAAGAAGCCACTATGAAAAAGGAAGAACATGCAGGAGAAGAGAGAGGACTGTGGCCATGGATTAAGAGAGAGGAGAACATAGCCCTGAGGACTGCCCAGTTGGAGCTAAGAGCAGCCAAGATGAAACCTAGTAAGTAATAATGCAGAGCAATCATTAGGAAGGTTGATTCTAGCAGAATGGAGGATAGGCAGATGCCCGCAACTGTGCTCATTAAGTTATATTGTAAGTTTAAAAGCTCTCTCTCTCTCTCTCTCTCTCTCTCTCTCTCTCTCTCTCTCTCTCTCTCGTGTGTGTGTGTGTGTGTGTGTGTGTGTGTGTGTGTGTGTGTGTGTGTGTGTTATCCAGGAAACCAGTAACCTAAGACAGAGTAGAAACCAAGTGCCTAGATTTGTAATAGTTTTTACTTCATCATCACTCGAGGAAGACGAGAAGTGGTTATTGTGCATTAGAAGAGTTAACTGACTTGCCTATACTAAATTTGTACCCAGTGGATATTTCCCCTTAGATGTACCTTAGTACAGGCACACACTGTTAGATTCTTTAGGAAGCTTCATACAAAGCTTCAATCTATAATCTGTCTTACCTGATGTGAACATTAGAAAGCTACTAAAGGTTCTGTAAAAGGAGGTGATGTGGTAACCACATTTCAGAAATGGGCAGCATGTATCAAAGTGTTATGAAAATGACAGTGTATCCATCAGAAGTCTGCTCTAATCATCCAGATGAGAAACAGTGAGAGTGGGCATGTCACAAGCAATAAACAGAAAATGAGCGAAGGGAACATGTTCAAGATGTCCAAATGGGATGGAGGTTGCTAAACCAGAATATAGGATGAAAAACATTGTATTATTAAATATTCATAATGTAATTAAGAATAAGCTAGGTAACCCTGCAAAGCTACTTGCAGCAATAAATTACCCTCAACTTAATTAAAGCCATTAAAGAATTAAAAATAAGATTCAATGGGTGAAAGGGACACATAGATTTTTAGGATTACTGGCATTCATTGGGACTAAAATGTTGCATTCAAGTAATATGGTAATGACTCACCAGCATACATAGCCATGGTATTTGCTTTTCATAACCCTTAACTGTACCTGGCACAGAAAATATAACTAAGAAATATTTTTAAAATAGACAAAACAATAATTTCTGAGGATTTTATGACATGCAGCCTAAGTCAGTTATGTGTGTTTGGTGTTCTTAACTACATTTTTCCTAAATTTATTTACAGGCTCACTGTTGAAAATGCACTCTACTTTATCTTACAAAAATATGCC
Organism: Mus caroli; assembly: GCF_978045245.1. Taxonomy (NCBI): domain Eukaryota; kingdom Metazoa; phylum Chordata; class Mammalia; order Rodentia; family Muridae; genus Mus; species Mus caroli. The sequence goes on from NW_028227258.1 coordinate 18,580,476, forward strand.
ATAAATTACAGCTTACAATTCAGAACAGCCAACTCAGTTAATCACAAGTCATTAGATGGAAAACAATGGCATTATAGTACATATAACCCAATCAAAGCACAATGTGATTAAATCAGTCAATAGAGAAAGTATTTGACCTTTGTGCTTATGACATAAATGAAGTAGAAAACAAATGATATGGAAATTGCCAAGTTCATTTCTTGATATCACTAACAACTCTCAACAGGGAATATGATTTATATTTTCTTTCTCTCTGTATATAAGTGTGTGTGTGTGTGTGTGTGTGTGTGTAAGTTTGTGCAAGTGTGTGCAAATATGCATGTAGGCACATTTGTCCAGCATGCTTTCTGGGGTCAGAGGACAACCTCTGCTTTCATTCCTTAAATACTTCCTTTAGTTGGAAATAGAATCTCTTATTAGTTGGCCTAGATCTTCACTTGTGTAACAAGCTGGCTGGCTGTTAGCTCCCAGATTCATCTTCTCTCAATCTTGCACCTTGCAGCACATGGGATGCTACTGTGCTTGTTTTTCACATGGGTCCTGGTGATCTGAACCCAAGCCCTCAGTGTTCAACCACTTTAATTATTCCACCACGTTCATTACTCTCCAGTACCTATTCTACGATTTCTTAATTAGTTCCAATCAGAAATGGAAAGCTATTATTTGTTTAAAATAGTTATTTTTTTCTCACTAGTGCTATAATCCTTATGACGATGTGTTCTGTCCTTGATAGATTGGCAGACTACTAAAAGAAATGATGAATGTGAAAAGGGGAAGGAAATTGTTACGACTAAGGAAAAGAGGTGAAAAATACAGTGGCAGAAGTGAAACCATTCAAATGAGAATGTTCCATAGTTCCTTTAAAACAGTGAGTGTAAGCTTCTTATGTTTGCCTTTTGCCATCTGGATATCTCTGACGTTAATGTTCAACCTGTAAAAATGGCTATCCTGTAAAAATGGCTATCCTGCCGAAAGCAATCTACAGATTCAATGCAATCCCCATCAAAATTCCAACTCAGTTCCTCAGTGAGTTAGAAAGGGCAATTTGCAAATTCATCTGGATTAACAAAAAACCTAGGATAGCAAAAACTATTCTCAAAAATAAAAGAACCTCTGGGGGAATCACCATGCCAGACCTCAAGCTGTACTACATAGCAAGTGTGATAAAAACTGCATGGCACTGGTATAGCAACAGACAAGTAGACCAATGGAGTAGAATTGAAGACCCAGAAATGAACCCACACACCTATGGTCACCTGATCTTTGACAAGGGAGCTAAAACCTGCCAAAGCAACATAGCACCTGGAAAAGGTCCTGTTTTGGGCCTTCTTCTTCGGCCAGGAGGAGGTCCAAACACCAGATATCTGTGTACCTTCCCTGTAAGAGAAGAGTTTGCCAGCAGAGAGTGCTCTAACCACTGAAACACAGAGGAGAGATCCTGTCTCCCAGGTCTGCTGATAGACGGTAATCAGAATCACCAGAAGAACAATCTCAAAATAGAAAAAACTATAACAACTCCAGAGATTACCAGATGGCGAAAGGTAAACGTAAGAATCTTACTAACAGAAACCAAGACCACTCACCATCATCAGAACCCAGCACTCCCACTTTGCCCAGTCCAGGGCACCATAACACACCCGAAAAGCTAGACCTGGATTTAAAAGCATATCTCATGATGGTGGTAGAGGACATCAAGAAGGACTTTAATAACTCACTTAAAGAATTACAGGAGAACATTGCTAAAGAGTTACAAGTCCTTAAAGAAAAACAGGATAACACAATCAAACAGGTAGAAATCCTTAAAGAAAAACAGGAAAACACAACCAAACAGGTAGAAGTCCTTAAAGAAAAACAGGAAAACACATCCAAACAGGTGATGGAAATGAACAAAACCATAATAGACATAAAAAGGGAAGTAGACACAATAAAGAAAACCCAAAATGAGGCAACACTGGAGATAGAAACCCTAGGAAAGAAATCTGGAACCATAGATGAGAGCATCAGCAACAGAATACAAGAGATGGAAGAGAGAATCTCAGGTGCAGAAGATTCCATAGAGAACATCGGCACAACAATCAAAGAAAATGGAAAATGCAAAAAGATCCTAACTCAAAACATCCAGGAAATCCAGAACACAATGAGAAGACCAAACCTATGGATCATAGGAGTGGATGAGAATGAAGATTTTCAACTCAAAGGACCAGCAAACATCTTCAACAAAATCATAGAAGAAAACTTCCCAAATCTAAAGAAAGAGATGCCCATGAACATACAAGAAGCCTACAAAACTCCAAATAGACTGGACCAGAAAAGAAATACCTCCCGACACATAATAATCAGAACAACAAATGCACTAAATAAAGATAGAATACTAAAAGCAGTAAGAGAAAAAGGCCAAGTAACATATAAAGGCAAGCCTATCAGAATTACACCAGATTTTTCACCAGAGACTATGAAAGCCAGAAGATCCTGGACAGATGTTAAACAGACACTATAAGAACACAAATTCCAGCCCAGGCTACTATACCCAGCCAAACTCTCAATTAACATAGATGGAGAAACCAAAGTATTCCACAACAAAACCAAATTCACACATTATCTCTCCATGAATCCAGCCCTTCAAAGGATAATAACAGAAAAAAACCAATACAAGGACAGGAACCACGCCCTAGGAAAAACAAGAAGGTAATCCCTCAACAAACCTAAAAGAAGACATCCACAAGAACAGAATGCCAACTTTAACAACAAAAATAACAGGAAGGAACAATTACTTTTCCTTAATATCTCTTAATATCAATGGACTCAACTCCCCAATAAAAAGACATAGACTGACAAACTGGCTACACAAAAAAGACCCAACATTTTGCTGCTTACAGGAAACTCATCTCAGAGAAAAAGATAGACACTACCTCAGAATGAAAGGCTGGAAAACAATTTTCCAAGCAAATGGTAGGAAGAAACAAGCTGGAGTAGCCATTCTAATATCTGATAAGATTGACTTCCAACCCAAAGTCATTAAAAAAGACAGGGAGGGACACTTCATACTCATCAAAGGTAAAATCCTCCAAGAGGAACTTTCAATCCTGAATATCTATGCTCCAAATACACAGGCAGCCACATTCATTAAAGAAACTTTAGTAAATCTCAAAGCACACATTGCACCTCATACAATAATAGTGGGAGACTTCAACACATCACTTTCACCAATGGACAGATCATGGAAACAGAAACTAAACAGGGACACAGTGAAACTAACAGAAATTATGAATCAAATGGATCTGGCAGATATCTACAGAACATTCTATCCTAAAACAAAAGGATATACCTTCTTCTCAGCACCTCATGGTACCTTCTCCAAAATTGACCACAAATTGGTCACAAAACAGGCCTCAACAGATACAAAAATATTGAAATTGTCCCATGCATCCTATCAGATCACCATGGACTAAGGCTGATCTTCAATAATAAAATAAATAATAGAAAGCCAACATTCACGTGGAAACTGAACAACATGCTTCTCAATGATTCCTTGGTCAAGGAAGGAATAAAGAAAGAATTTAAGGACTTTTTAGAGTTCAATGAAAATGAAGCCACAACATACCCAAACTCATGGGACACAATGAAAGCATTTCTAAGAGGAAAACTCATAGCTCTGAGTGCCTCCAAAAAGAAACTAGAGAGAGCACACATTAGCAGCTTGACAACACACCTAAAAGCACTAGAACAAAAGGAAGCAAATTCACCCAAGAGGAGAAGACAGCGGGAAATAATCAAACTCAGGGGCAAAATCAACCAAGTGGAAACAAGAAGAACTATTCAAAGAATCAACCAATAAAGGGCACAGGGAAAGCATTCTAATTAACAAAATCAGAAATGAAAAAGGAGACATAACAACAGATCCTGAAGAAATCCAACACACCATCAGATCCTTCTACAAAAGGCTATACTCAACAGAATTGGAGAACCTGGATGAAATGGAGAAGTTTCTAGACAGATACCAGGTACCAAAGTTGAATCAAGATCAGGTTAATGATCTAAACAGCCCTATATCCCCCAAAGAAATAGAAGCAGTCATTAATAGTTTCCCAACCAAAAAAAGCCCAGGACCATATGGGTTTAGTGCAGAGTTCTATCAGACCTTCAAAGAAGATCTAATCCCAGTTCTTCACAAACTATTCCACACAGTAGAAACAGAAGGTACTCTACCCAACTCATTCTATGAAGCCACAATTACTGATACCTAAACCACAAAAAGACCCAACAAAGAATGAAAACTTCAGACCAATATCCCTTATGAAAATTGATGCAAAAATCCTCAATAAAGTTCTTGCTAACCGAATCCAAGAACACATCAAAACAATCATCCATCCTGACCAAGTAGGTTTCATCCCAGATTGCAGGGATGGTTCAATATATGGAAATCCATCAATGTAATCCAGTATATAAACAAACTCAAAGACAAAAACCACATGATCATCTCGTTAGATGCGGAAAAATCATTTGACAAGATCCAACACCCATTCATGATAAAAGACTTAGAAAGATCAGGAATTCAAGGCCCATACCTAAACATGATAAAAGCAATCTACAGCAAACCAGTAGCCAACATCAAAGTAAATGGTCAGAAGCTTGAAGCAATCCCACTAAAATCAGGGACCAGACAAGGCTGTCCACTCTCTCCATACTTATTCAACATTGTACTTGAAGTCCTAGCCAGAGCAATTCAACAACAAAAGGAGATCAAAGGGATACTAATTGGAAAAGATGAAGTCAAAATATCACTTTTTGCAGATGATATGATAGTATATATAAGTGACCCTAAAAATTCCACCAGAGAACTCCTAAACCTGATAAACAGCTTCGGTGAAGTAGCTGGATATAAAATTAACTCAAACAAGTCAATGGCCTTTCTCTACACAAAGAATAAACAGCCTGAGAAAGAAATTAGGGAAACAACACCCTTCTCAATAGTCACAAATAATATAAAATATCTTGGCGTGACTCTAACTAAGGAAGTGAAAGATCTGTATAATAAAAACTTCAAGTCTCTGAAGAAAGAAATTCTAGAAGATCTCAGAAGATGGAAAGATCTCCCATGCTCATGGATTGGCAGGATCAATATTGTAAAAATGGCTATCTTGCCAAAAGCAATCTACAGATTCAATGCAATCCCCATCAAAATTCCAACTCAATTCTCCAACGAATTAGAAAGTGCAATCTGCAAATTCATCTGGAATAACAAAAAACCTAGGATAGCAAAAACTCTTCTCAAGGATAAAAGTACCTCTGGTGGAATCACCATGCCCGACCTAAAGCTTTACTACAGAGCAATTGTGATAAAAACTGCATGGTACTGGTATAGTGACAGACAAATAGACCAATGGAATAGAATTGAAGACCCAGAAATGAAGCCACACACCTATGGTCACTTGATCTTCGACAAGGGAGCTAAAACCATCCAGTGGAAGAAAGACAGCATTTTCAACAAATGGTGCTGGCACAACTGGTTGTTATCATGTAGAAGAATGTGAATTGATCCATTCTTATCTCCTTGTACTAAGGTCAAATCTAAGTGGATCAAGGAACTTCACATAAAACCAGAGACACTGAAACTTATAGAGAATAAAGTGGGAAAAGCCTTGAAGATATGGGCACAGGGGAAAAATTCTTGAATAGAACAGCAATGGCTTGTGCTGTAAGATCGAGAATTGAGAAGTGGGACCTCATGAAACTGCAAAGCTTCTGCAAGGCAAAAGACACCATCAATAAGACAAAAAGACCACCAACAGATTGGGAAAGGATCTTTACCTATCCTAAATCAGATAAGGGACTAATATCCAATATATATAAAGAACTCAAGAAGGTGGACTCCAGAAAATCAAATAACCCCATGAAAAAATGGGGCTCAGAACTGAACAAAGAATTCTCACCTGAGGAATACCGAATGGCAGAAAAGCACCAGAAAAAATGTTCAACATCCTTAATCATCAGGGAAATGCAAATCAAAACAACCCTGAGATTACACCTCACACCAGTCAGAATGGCTAAGATCAAAAATTCAGGTGACAGCAGATGCTGGCGAGGATGTGGAGAAAGAGGAACACTCCTCCACTGTTGGTGGGATTGCCAGCTTGTACAACCACTCTGGAAATCATTCTGGTGGTTCCTCAGAAAATTGGACATAGTACTACTGGAGGATCCAGCAATACCTCTCCTGGGCATATATCCATCCAGTGGAAAAAAGACAGCATTTTCAACAAATTGTCCTGGCACAGTTAGCAGCTATCATGTAGAAGAATTTGAATTGATCCATTCTTATCTCCTTGTACAAAGCTCAAGTCTGAGTGGATCAACGAACTCCACATAAAACCAGAGACACTGAAATTTATAGAGGAGAAAGTGGGGAAAACCCTCAAAGATATGGGCACAGGGGAAAAAATTCCTTAACTGAACTGCAATGGCCTGTGCTGTAAGATCAAGAATCAACAAATGGGATCTCATAAAATTGCAAAGCTTCTATAGGGCAAAAGGTACTGTCAATAAGACAAAAAGGCCACCAACAGATTGGGAAAGAATTTTTACCAATCCTAAATCTGATAGGGGACTAATATCCAATATATAAAAAGAACTCAAGAAGGTGGACTCCAGAAATTCAAATAACCCATTAAAAATGGGGTACAGAGCTAAGCAAAGAATTCTCACCTGAGGAATACAGAAGGGCTGAGAAGCACTTGAAAAAAATATTCAACATCCTTAATCATCAGGGAATGCAAATCAAAACAACCCTGAGATTACACCTCACACCAGTGAGAATGGCTAGGATCAAAAATTCAGGTGACAGCAGATACCGGTGAGAATGTGGAGAAAGAGGAACACTCCTCCATTGTTGGTGGGATTGTAAGCTTGTACAACCACTCTGGAAATCAGTCTGGCAGTTCCTCAGAAAACTGGACTTAGTAATAATGCTAGATCCAGCAATACCTCTCCCGGGCATATACCCAGAAGATGTTCCAACTGGTAATAAGGACACATGCTCCACTATGTTCATAGCAGCCCTATTCATAATAGTCAGAAGCTGGAAAGAATCCAGATGTCCCTCAACAGAGGAATGGATACAGAAAATGTGGTACATTTACACAATGGAGTACTACTCAGCTATATAAAACAATGAGTTTATGAAATACTTGGGCAAATGGATGTATCTGGAGGATATCATCCTGAGTGAGGTAACCCAACCACAAGTCACTTGATATGCACTCACTGGTAAATGGATATTAGTCCAGAAATCTAAAATACCCAAGATACAACTTCCAAAACAGAAGAAAATCAAGAAGGAATATTCCATATTCCCAAGAATATGGAATAAAATATTTATGGAAGGAGTTGCAGAGACAAAGTTTGGAGCTAAGACGAAAGAATGGACTATCCAGAGACTGCCCCACCCAGGGATCCATTCCATAATCATCCACCAAATGCAGACACTATTGCATATGCCAGCAAGATTTTGCTGAAAGGACCCTGATATAGCTGTCACCTGTGAGGCTTTACCAGTGCCTAGGAAATACAGAAGTGGATGCTCACAGTCATCTATAGGATGGAATACAGAGCCCCCAATGTAAGAGCTAGAGAAAGTACCCAAGAGCTGAAGGGGTCTGCAACCCTATAGGTGGAACAACAATATGAACTAATCAGTATCCCCAGATCTAGTGTCTCTAGCTGCATATGTAGCAGAAGATGGCCTAGTTGGCCATCATTGGGAAGAGAGGCCCCTTGGTCTAGCAAACTTTATATGCCCCAGTACAGGGGAATGCCAGCACCAAAAAGTGGGAGTGGGGAGGGGAGCAGGGCAGGGGCAGGGGCAGGGTATAGGGGACTTTTATGATAGCATTTGTAATATAAATGAAGAAGATATCTAATAAAAATAAATTAAAAATGAGTGAGTGTCCAGTGGGGAGGAAACCCTGGTTCTGGTAGTCACCAACATGGCACACAAAATGTCCCCGTGGTTCAAGGACAAATTGGTATTGCTGAGCATCACACAGCAAAGTTTATAAAAGAGGCTCCAAGTCAGGCACCCTTGAGGTTGAAGCTTTGCATTGGTTCCCTTTACATGGGCTGCCATTGTGGACAAACTAGGAAGCTCTGAGGGAGAGTTTTGCTATAATAAGGCAATTGTTGAGTCTGTGTCTGCCATGCTACATAACTCTAGAGATACCTAAAGAATAGTTGCATAAAGAATAAATTAATCAGTTAATTATTTAACAAATGTATATCTGTTTTAACATAATCCATATTATTTTCTGTTGCCCTTAGCTATTTCATTTCTTTTTAGGCCTCAGAAAAGGCTCTTGATCATGATTATTCTGAGACAAATCTCACCTTGTGCTTCTGTCTCTAATGAGGTCAAAGGGAGAACTTTACCATTTATTAACTTATTTGTCTGCTGACACAGGGCTTTTGTGAAGACTCTGAGGCAACCATTTATAATTAAGAGTCTAGTGTTCCCTTTTGACAGTTTGATCCAAAGACTACAAATAACAATTATTTTAAAGCTAGAAATAATTTGAAGAAAAGCTGTTTGAATAATCAAGGAAGCTTAAATATTCCAAGAATCAGTAAAATGAGTCATTTAAAGAGGTTGTGGAAGTAAGAATGTACGTGTTGAAATGTCTTTTCTCCCTCTATGTTCTTGATTTTTTTAGGACTCAAACTGTTTTTGAGTAACCATTTCTTGGGATATAGGAAAGTCCAAATCTCATTGTTTTTACTCAATATCATTGGCTTATTTGAAAGTTATTTCATCATGCTGATTCCTCAGTACCCAGGTGAAATGCTCATCTTTTAAAGCCTTTGAGTGCACATGTTTTTGATGTCTATGTACCTAATGGTACCTTCAATGGATGTCTCTGCAGATGCGTACTTTCCTTCCAGTCATTTATATTTCTCAAGTGATTCAAGTTAGGTTCTCAGATTACTCAGATGTTTGATAACAGTTACAAAATTTAATCTACTGAGTAATTCTGATTTAATAATACTCAGAACATATCTGCCTTTATACAGTATAATAAATAAATACTTGTTTGTTTTTTCTCTCTCTATTTTTCCAATATTACATTCAATGGAATTGTAAATCAGGCATTATGAGAATAAGAATGCAATTAGGCAATTAACTTTTATATCCATGTATATACTCAGTATTTTAGAATACTATTTTTACCATATGTAGAACTGCCTTAATAAAATAAGGAATTTCACTAAATTAAAGTTAATTTATAAGACAAAATACCAGTAAGAGCAATGGATTTATACACAGTAGTGTTGATTCATTATAATAATAAAATAATACATTTAATAAAGTTTGAAAAAATTGATCCATTCAGAGTAAGTGTCCAGTTTTCTTTTTTTAATGCACTAATAGACTCCCATCTTCTGGCTTTACATGAACAGAACAGTCATCCATCTTCTCTTGAAATGGTCACCAGAAACGGAACATGATGAGGTTTATATTGAGTTTCTGAATTCTGAGTTAGTGTCTATGTATATAGTCTAACAGTAGGCTAATGTATTAGTCTCTCTAAATACAGGAAAGATGCTGCTTAAACTGGAGTTAAGGCCATTTAATTTCCTGATGTAGAGCCCACATATAACTGCCTCCCAGTAATCTCTGTTCAATAAGGCATGCACTTAGTGTGGAGCAAAGTATCAAAACTCCTAGTTTCAGTATGAGAGATGCTCTAAGTGAACAAGAAAAGTTAGCAGTGTTCCCTTACCACATGTTAATGTGCCTCAGTAGGATAAAAACATTTTTCTGACAGGACCCTGTCTCTTGTGAGGGTATACAGAAGTGGATGCTCACAGTCATCTATTGGATAGAACACAAGGCCCCTAATGAAGGAGCTAGAGAAAGCACCCAAGGAGCTGAAGGGGTCTGTAACCCTATAGGAGAAACAACAATATGAACTAACTGGTACCCACCCTCCCCCAGAGCTGTGTCTCTAGTTGCATATGTAGCAGAGCATGGCCTAGTTGGCCATCAATGGGAGAAGAGGCCTTTTGTATTGCGAAGATCATATGCCCCAGTACAGGGGAATGCTGGGTCCAGGAAGCAGGAGTGGGGGGGTTGTGGAGGAGGGTGGGAGGAAGGTATGGGGATAGCATTTGAAATGTAAATGAAGAAAATATCTAATAAAAATCTCAAAAAACCCCATCACTTCAGTCTTTTTTACTCACTTATAAATTCACACAAATGCCAATATTATATTAGCATCCTTATCTACTATAAAGTTCTTATTTTGATAAAAATGATTACCACATAATACAAGCAATTATTCTTGGGACAAAATAAAAAATAAATAAACTTCAGTTGTTAAATACTGTTATACCTCAACAAATAAATAATAAGAAAAGACAATTCAGAAATCTTGTATATGGGTATTGTGTTTCTGATATAAAATATTGAGCAGTTTTATATTTTGGTTTCCTTAATTATTTGAAGTGTCATATCCACTCATAGAAATATTTTTAAGAGAGAGTATTCTATGATTATTTAGCTAAAGTCCCAACATATTCCATAGTCAAAAAGTTGGCAAAAGCATGCTAGAGTGAAATGATTCAATTACATGATGCTAACAAATGATGTGAGCAGTGTGTATACTTATGTTTGTGCCTTATTTTCATAACTTCATAATAACACTTTCAGCAAAGGAAGCCTAGAAGGTTGGGTATGCAGCAAACAGAACAATATCTCTAAATCTTCAGCTTTTAAAGGGAGAACCAGCCAAGGGAACATGGCATAAGTTCCCAGGAATGCAAGGGATGGGGATGCGTATATTACAGGAATGTATAATGGCGGTGAGGCAACCCAGCACAACTTTTCCAGTAGCTACCACTGATTAGAACGGGGGTTCTTACTTAATTCTACAAAGGTTCAGTGTCGTCAAAATCTCCCAGAACCAACTTAAATTTACTGATATTTTGTGACCTATATGAGCCCTCAAAATAGCAATTTTTATCTCATTAGTACAAGGGGGATAACCAACCAAACTCATCATTCAGAAGATATTACCAGCATAGCCACTTTTGACTGGTCCGCATTCACTGGGAAGATTATGTCTTTGATGTATATTTCATCCCCATCCCTGCCATGTATGTGAAAGGCTCATGTGCAGAACCCTGCCCTTTTGGAGATAAGAATGCCTATTTGTAAGTGAGCAGATGGTATCTTAAAGTTCAGAGACACATCTCAGGTGCAATCTCAGAGGAAAGAGGGCTTGGCCTAAAAGAGTTCTAATGTCACTGGAAACTGTTTCCTGGGTGAGGCTGATAGCCTCTCCTGGTGCTTCCACTAGGCAGCACTGATTTATAGGCTTAAAGATACATAAATGTCATGGTTGTGCTTATTTGAGTTACAGAATAAGAAATAAACTCCTTCCTGATATTAGCTTGTCTGATTATATTTCTGCACATTTTATGTCATGATTTTAAAGTCTGAATATCCCAACATCATTTTAATTGGCTCATAGTTTTAAGCATTTTGATTATATCAAATACCACATCACTTTTATTTATCCACATCGTGACACCAAACTGCAGACTGCCCAAAGTCATTCAGAACTTATTTGGGATGCCTTCTGTGTACATATATATGTTATAGACATAATGAATCCCATGTGTCACTTGTAACTTCAGCAAGCACACCCACAAGTTTCATTGGTGCAAACACTACACTTAGATTAAAATACAAAATCATCAAAATTAAAAAGCAAAAGATTCACTTTGAAAATGCTTTAAATATGTAACAAAGAACAGTACACATATTTTACACATATACATTTGGGTAGTGGTTTTTACACATGCTAAATCTAAGATCCAGTTTTAATCCATGGAATGTCTGTATATTTAAATCTATACAAATTCCAAGGAGTTGTCTGATTTCTAGAAGATGCCAGTGTCAAAAAGTTCCTTAGATCTCTGAGCAGGGAAATTTATATTTACACCCCAAGAGGAGGTAATTTCATGAAATCCCTGTAATTTTGTCCTTGAAAGGAAAGGATAAGTATTTCGTTTTGTTTGTTTGGCCAGTGTTTTAATCAGGTGGATTTTGCATATCGAACACAGTTGTCATGATTGGATAAACTACATACACTACAGAGAAGACTAATTTACCCTGCTTTGAGGCAGTCTATGTGGGTCCTTCCAGATCATGTGTTTCCTGGATGGAGAAGTAAAGAAAGAGAGAACTAAGCAGATTAGAAACAAGCTAGAATCCACAGCAGTCTTAGATAGTAGCTATCTTCTATTCTCAAGAATGTGCCTGAGTAGCTGGAACAAATACTACTTGGTGAACAGTAGAAAAACAGGATTTAGTGGTTAATTTTTCAAGATTATCTTTTCTGCTCAACAAAGTAGTTAATGGGTTGTATAAGTATTTGGGTTTTTGTGAGTATGCATCTTTGGGAATGAAGACAGACATACACAGAGTGAGAAAAAAAAAGAGAGGTGGAAAGGAGGAAGAAGAGAAGATATGAAGGTGTTCTTTCTTTTAGATTTTAGATAAATATTCTGTTACTAGCCTTTCAGGATTTTCGGGTAATTTTGAAGTAGATCACACACAAGCACACACACACACACACACACACACACACACACACACACACACCACTACAGATAGTACAATGTTGGACTGTGTATATCTGGCTCTACATCTGTACAAACAACTACAGATGCTAAATATTTAGGAAAAAAAGCACCACAACCTGTTCTCTTTCATCATCCCCTAAACAATCACACAGCAGCTATTTATACCGCACTTGTGTATTACTGGTCATTGTAAGCTTTCTGGAGATGAAGGAGCATTTTCAGGAGGATGTGTCTAGATTATATTACATGTGGACATTAAGTTATTTGATATAATGGGGCTGAGCATTAGTGAAATGTACACGAGGGTGGGTGGATTCCTAGAACTAATCTGCCACATTTTCGTACTTGTCATTAAATATGAAATGATCCCATTTGACCAGATACTGTTGTTTGAAGAATCTTTATGCAAATGCATACAAGGTGCATGGACTATACTAGTGAAAAATTAAACAGAACTTTGTTCCCAAATCTAACATTTCTATTTTATGTCACATTTTCTTGTCTACAAATTTACTTATTCAGGCTTCAGTGGCTGATTAATGCCTTCTCCAAACCTGTTAATGACATCTTGAATGATAGAGAGCATTTTCTTGCCTGCCCCGTTTGTCTGACTTTTCAGTGGATGGCCAAACACTGTCAGGCTTTGAGTTTTCTGCATATCTGAGTGCTCTGAGTGCTAGAGAAACCCCGAGGTAGAACAGCTCTCCTCTTACATGCAGTGTGAACCCTTCAACTCTCCACAGACTGCATTTCCGTTTTATGGCCCTCAACACAGACACAATGCATGATGTTTGGGGCACAGCAAAGGGGAGTATATGAGAAATGCAAAGGAGTAAATGACATAGTGAGAATATGACTCCTTGCTTCTCTGAGTACAGAGGACAAAGATGAAGTGCTCTTGTGCTTGTATTAGTCCCTTACATTGGGCGGCACACTTGTTAGGTTGTTTGTGCAGGACTTTGAAGCAGGAAGATCTCTGCTAGTGCATTAGATTCTCCTTCCTTCTGATTCTGATGACCTCCTCCTAGACCAAAAAGACCAGAATAACAAGGTTAGGCGATTCCTCATAAACGGTTCCCTCACTAGAAAGCACACCTTCTTAATACCAGTTTTGATCCTTCCCTGCCATGCTCCCAGCTCCCACATAGAGCTCAAGACATCCTTTGCATGATTTTATTTATGATTCTTTACACATCATTTTCAGATTTGGTAGTTTGACTTAGTTGTGCACAGTAAACACTGTCTCTAGAAACAGGTAAGACAATCAGTGGCCTGACAATATCTCAGGAGATAGAATACACAAACAGAAGGAAATAGCCTTAATGCAAACTATAGAACTCTACTAATTTTGAGAAATATTGCTTCATAGACACCCTATTTTCTTATAGGTATCCTTATAGGTATTCTTCTTATAGAAGAACTACATGTTCTTTTGGGTCCCTAATGATTTCATTTGATGTCATTTTTTGCTCTGGTTATATATGGAGAAGCTTAGTCCACTCATTCCCATGAAATTTAGGAGCAGAGATATGCCAATTTCATATCTCCTACCTTCATGCAAATCCCTTTCTGTAAAACTCTGTCTTCCATAATCAGTGGCCAGACCATGGATTACAACAATCTATGGTATCCTTCTATCTTCTCTGAATTGGCTATAGGTTAGCATGGTCCTTGATTAATTCCAGATTTACTGCTTCAAGTATCTTTTACCTTACATGGGAAGGCTTGTCAATACTTACTGATCATTGGTCTTCCTTTTAGACTGATATCTTGTTAAGTCATCCAGGTATTACCTGTGAAACAATTCTTGAGAATTCTAAGAAAATGCATTTGTTCCTTTCCCTTGCATATTAGTTTGCATTCTGTGTGATGATTTAAAGAATAAGTACCATGGCTTTGAACTTTGAATCCTTGGCTGTTTGAGCAGAAAATATGTCAGAGTAGGGATTTTCCACAAACCTAAGCACTGACTTTGAATGGAGTTATCACACATTGAAAGTGTTGTAAGTCAAAAATAGGCTTCCCACACACCATGACCTGAACAATGCAGCTAAGTCTAATTGATCATCAATGTGCACAGAACCCTAGCATTCACCTCTTGAACAAAATTGTCTACCATAAACCCTATCTCCTGACTCTCCCATGTAGTTAGTTAACTACTCTCTTGAAAATGAAACCACGAAGATTGTTTGTGTAGTACACTCTTTCTATTGCATAAACATTACTTTTATATCATCATAAAGTTAAAAGAAGAGTTAGTTAAATGCTGGGGTACTATCTATATATCAACATCTACTTTATTGAGGCATGGTTATAGTGTCATGGCCTCCGGTTCATCACATTTTCATAGTTCTGCTTTTTCACATGTGAATAGTGCTAATTTTTGTTTTTGATTTCTTACACACTTTTGTTGTAACTATCCCCCTTCTTGTGTGGGTCCTTTCCTTTTACTAAAAAGGATTCCCACCCCCAAAGAGTAAGTAATGGTAGCTGAGTATTGACTTTCATTAGTCTTCTTATTTGTATAAATTCTCAAGGTAAATCCTGCTAATATTTGTTCATATAACTCAAAGATGAAAACGAGGTAAGAAAGAAATGGAGAAGAAAAGCTTTGCTTCTCTATCACAGGGTGAGGCACTGGAGTTTGTAAGAGTACCCCAAGTCATTGGAAAGAATTAACATTCTATCAATGATGCATCAATTTTTCATGTTCTTTGCATTCTGTTCTGACTTCTTCAACCTAAGTAATTGAAAAGGTCTTCCATGGTCAGGAAGCTCCTGCCCTAATGCCTGTTCTACATAGCATTTCTCTTGTTTTTCCTTTTATTCTAATTTCTCTTATGGCATACCTCAGTTTTTTTTTCTCTATTGACTTGACTTCTCACTGGCTCTCACAAATCATGACAGAGAATAGTACTCATCTTGAATAACCAAATGAACTCCATTTAAAGGTGTGTGGGTATAAAATTTAATTCATACTTAGGTTACCTAACTTAAATTATTAATTAATATTGAAAATAATTTGGTTTTCACTTAAAGCAAAATTATTGTAGTTAAAAATGTATACATTGTGAATATAGTTATACAATATCTCATTCAAAGAACATTGTAGAGTCTGAGACTCAGTAACAACTGTAATTATTAAGAATAGAAAAATCATATGAATATTGTTATGATAAAGATAATTTTAGAATGAAGAAGACTTTAAGGAAAACTGAGGACTTCCACATTAACTGCTCTAGTAGAACACACCTCAGGGATTTGTATGCTCCTGTGACTGTAGTGTTACAGGGCTATTAGTCATCTATATTGAGGGGGTTAGAGAAAAAGATAAGTGGTTAAGAGCATTGGGTGCTCTCTCAGAGAACAAGGGCTTGATTCCTAGCACCCACGTGGTAGCTCAATACTGTCTTGTTACTCCAATTCTAGCTGATCTGCTGCCTTCTTCTGACTTGTTGGCTGTTAAGCATGCATGGAGTGTGTGTATTCTCCATGCACATACAAACAGGCATGTAAACACTCATAAAAATTAATCTTTTAAAATCCCTGCAGTGTTTTAAAAAGATTCTTCCAAACTAGAGTATCAGTGGATGACATTTAATATTTTAAATGTTTAATATGTTATTCCAATAAATACACATTATTGGTCTAGTTTGTAAAAGTCAAATGTTCTAATTTTATAATTATTATAGATGCAGAACATTCTGCTTCATATGATAAAATTAGATAAAATTATTTCTTTTCTCATTTTTTTCTGCAACTCTTTTAAAAAATGAAAAAGGTGGGATACTATTTTAGAACACCAAGGCAGATGATAAAACATCTAGATATCTTATATTATCAGTGTTCATGTGAAAACCAAATAATATTATAAAAAAGAAGAATACATATATTACAGGCTTGTGATATCTGGCTGAATCAATGCAAATGGTAGATGTGACACAATGGAGGGAAACAGGCAATGGTAGAGTACTTTTCCTAAAGGAACATGGGAAATTGTTCACATTTTCACTTAGAAAACTCACATCAACATGCGAAAGCATTCTTAGTCAGCTGATTTTTAAGTTTCAATGCACATTAATGGTCACTGATAACCAGCATTCAATTGGTCAGCAAACTTACTGCCAAAGTTTCACTTTTTTTTTTAGACAGCTGTTGCCTAGATTATCTCAATGAAACATGATATATATAACTAAATATATATAACTATAACTATATAACTAAACAGAATAACAGGATCAGTATATGGATGAAACAAATCTAATTTATCAATGACTTTGAATCTCAAGTAATTGCAGAAATAGATCATTC
The DNA here is from genome assembly GCF_978045245.1 of Mus caroli. Classification (NCBI taxonomy): domain Eukaryota; kingdom Metazoa; phylum Chordata; class Mammalia; order Rodentia; family Muridae; genus Mus; species Mus caroli. Next base: position 18,597,426 of record NW_028227258.1, read on the forward strand.
TGACCTGAACAACCAAAGGTTTGAAAACTACAAAGTGGTAAGAGAACCTCTTCTTCTGCAGTTTTGCTTCCACTCCAAATTGAGAGTATCTCAACTGAATCTGAAATGTAGATTGGGCTACTGTAGCCATAGAGGGCTGGGACTATCTGTTACTATCTCTCAAGTTAGTATAACAATAGATCATTTGGCTACTAGAATGCTGAACTACAAAAAAAGTTCTTCTGGTTCCTGTAAGTACTAAACAATAATGTTCATGATTCTAAGAAGGCACACCAGCAACACTGAGCCCTGTTCCTTCCCTACTTACCATTTAACAATTGTCAAATACTTGCTTCATAGGATGTGGGGTTTACAATCCTTCCATGATCTGTTGCAGCCATGGTTAAATGGTCTTGTGTAGAAGCCCTACTCTAAGTACAAGATGACAATTACGAATATAGGTGACTATACAGAGGAAATAAATGGTATAATAGCAATACCAAATCCATTTGCAAATCAGATGGTGTCTAATTTTTTGCTTTCAACAAAAACTGAAGGAACATCTCATTGATTGGTTCCTTGACAATAGGTCAAATAGACCAGAATTGATAGTGAAACCTCTCTTATTCTAGCAGTAAATAATCATTCTTGGCTACACAAATTAATTGAGGGAAAAAAGTGCATCCATCTCAATAAGAAATTTATTTTTCATAAAATGTTGTTTTTGTGTATAATAATCATTATAAAACATAATATATTCATGTTGGCTTTCTTATATTTTTAAAGAACTAATCATTCTAATTATATATCAGTGAAGAAATTTTAGCTTGGAAGGGCCATGCAAATGAAGCAACTATATATATATATATATATATATATATATATATATATATATATCACAAAGGTAAACTTAATAAATTAAATAAAATTGAATATAATTTACAAACCTTAGTAGAAATCTCACAGTGTTAAATTTCTAATTGCTGAGGAGATTCTTCACATGAATATTGTAAAAATAAAACTAGTGACATATTTACATTCTGCAGGATATATTTCATATATATATATATGTATGTATTTTTTTATTTTTTATTTTCCTCAATTACATTTCCAATGCTATCCCAAAAGTCTCTCATACCCTCCCCCCACTCCTTTACCCACCCACTCCCACTTTTTGGCCCTGGCGTTCCCCTGTACTGGGGCATATAAAGTTTGCATGTCCAATGGGCCTCTCTTTCCAGTGATGGCCAACTAGGTCATCTTTTGATACATATGCAGCTAGAGACATGAGCTCAGGGAGTTACTGGTTAGTTCATATTGTTGTTCCACCCATAGGGTTGCAGATACCTTCAGCTCCTTGGATACTTTCTCTAGCTCCTCCATTGGGTGCCCTGTGATCCATCGAATAGCTGACTGTGAACATCCACTTATGTGTTTGCTAGGCCCCAGCATAGTCTCACAAGAGACAGCTATAACACTTTGCCCCTTCTTAGAATTGGGAAAAAACACCCATGGAAGGAGTTACAGAGACAAAGTTTGGAGCTGAGACAAAAGGATGGACCATCTAGAGACTGCCATATCCAGGGATCCATCCTATAATCAGCCTCCAAACTCTGACACCATTGCATATACTAGCAAGATTTTGCTGACAGGATATACTTCTAAGTGATGTAAGGATTTTATTTTAAAATGTCAATAATTACAATATGCTTTAAATTATAGAATTTGAAAGTACTTGAGTTCATGGAAAATCAAACATCAAGGAAAAGTTCTGTAAAACGTTTTAGGTTTCAAAGTTCACTTAGATGGTAGCAAAGTGGAAAATCGAAGACCATGGGGGAAGATTGAGTGTATTCATAGAATTCTCCCTAACACACTAAGAGGAAATCTGTTCAATTCCTGATAGTTGCCATCTAGAAATTAATACTAGTGAAATAGATAGACTGGCTTAAAATAATCCTCTGATTAAGTTCCTATGTGTCTATCAAAATTGCATATTTCTATTAATTTTTTATGACCTGAGATTATTTATTATATCATGAAATAATTAGCCTAGTGATCGAACTTATGACAGGGACAAATCCTGCTGTGACTATGAACTTGAAATTAATTATATTCAATGTGGATGAAAAAATAGTAATTAAAAAAAGTGAATGAATATAATTGTCTAAGCTTTCTCCAGTTGGAAAATACAAGCATTATAAATCTGGAAGTGGGAGAAGTGGTCCTCCTCAAGGAAGAGCATGCCAAGTTGTTGTCTGCTGCCAAAAGGGGAGCCCTGAAAACACACACACACACACACACACACACTATATATATATATATATATATATATATATATATATATATATTATAGATATATTATACATATACAATATATATTACATGGAGAGAACACTTAATAGATGTTGATTTTAAAATACATTTTAATTTTATGATTCATAATTGTGTATTTTTCTGATTCTCTGTTATTATTAGAAGGTTCATCTATACGAGACACAAAGTCATATGTGTGTGTGTGTGTGTATTGAATGTGTGTGTGTGTGTGTGTGTATGTGTGTATTTGTATGTGTAACAGTTTATGGTCTCATTAGGTTATTTTTGTGAATATATATATATATATATATATATATATATAAATACACAAATGTAATAGTAACAATCGATGAAAAGAGAGGTCATGAATTTTATTGAGAGCAGGGAGAATTTTATTATATGGGAAAGTTTAGGTGAAAAAAAGGGAAGGGATAAATACAATTGAATACAATCTCTAAAATAAAAAGAAAACAAAAGAAAAATGCATATTCAAATGAGAACACACACAGATAAAGCACATGCATTTTACACGTTATTTTTATTAAATAGCACAGTAAGATACTTTGATTCTACGTTAAAATTCTTTTTAGGTTAATATATTACACGGAGAGGACACTCAATAGATGTTGATTGTAAAAGACATTTTAATTTTATTTTTTTAGTTGTGTATTTATCTGATGTTTGTTACGTTCTGTATTTATCCATGTCATTTTTCTTTAAAACTTCATAAAAGTGCTGCTCTGTTATAGAAGGTTCAGCAATACAAGACACAAAGTCATACATTTTAAAAATGTAAGCATCCTGTCTTTCTTAAATTATTTTTGTTATTCCAATAAAATATTTATAGCAATAATTGTTAAATGATATATTATGGTTTATAATGGATCAGATTCAGTGAGATTATATAGTCAACAACCTATTAAATTATTCCATAATAATTAGACCTCAGGACATTATATATGATGGGTAAAACAAATTGTTTCTCTGGGTAGAAACTTGTAAGCAGCTGAAAATACACAGCTGCCCTTAATAACTGGATATGATCTTGTTTTATGTGTTTAAAATACATTTTTAGATCTTTAGTGAGGAGTTTATTAGATGAGAGAAAATAACCATACCAGTGTGGTTTGTGTCATTATCCTAATTAAAATTGACAAGGTTCTTAATTTGAAAATGTTTTCCAGAAAACAGATGCACGTTCTGCAGATGACTCATGTCTTATATAAAGAGAGCTGGCGATGCAATGGCAACCTGCGCATTTGTGTAGAACCCGCTTCGGTCAGTGGAACATAATCCCACTTAGGTACTTTTGGATCTTTCCTAGAAATGTGATACGTGTGCACTGATAGTGGTGGTATATCTGGGTAAGGATCATTTATTCACCTGAAACTCACGGTTTTATTTTGAAGATCGTGAGGTTTCTATACTCAAATCAGAGGAACACTTGTATATGAACTAGGGGAACAGAGTCGAGGCATCAGCGGAATCCCTAGCTTTGGTTTGAAACTGCTCAAGAATGATGAACAAATGGTAGAAAATAATATGCCCTCTGCATACAGTAAGGACCAAGTAATAATGGCAGCATGGTGTTGGTGTTGTCTCCGAAGTTCAAATGGTAGACTCGTATGTACACACACATCTACACAAAACCCATCAGAGAACACAGAACATGGTGCTTTCTACGTGCAGGTATACAGTTTAGGAGCACAGGGGAACTCCAGTCTCCAGAGAAGTCCTCTCAATCCTTAGCTTGAGATGTTCAAAACCCTGTGCTATGGAAGCTACTGAGGATTATCTCATCTGGAAACAGTAAGTACAACAAAAAATACCTTTAAATATTTAAATAACTTTGGAAAAACGAGCCTCTTTGATTTATTTCTTGTTGCTCCAGAATTCAAGTTTCATGATGTAAGTGAAACCAGTACATAGCTTGTCCTATATAAGAATTTCTTTTAAATCCCAGTTCTTTAACACTGGAATAAATAATACCATAAGGTATGGTACTATCAATCATGAACCTACTTAAGGCAACTATCTTTTAGAAATATTTAAATATATATATTAATTTCTAGAATTCTTGTAATTCTAGGGTTTTCACATTAATTTTAACTTTCTTAAGTAAATGTAAATCTCAGTATTCAAATACAGGTTAGGTGGTGCCTCCAACTTCACTTTTTGTCATGGTTTGAATATGCTTGGCCCAGGGAATGGCACTATTTGGAGGCGTGGCCTTGTTGGCATAGCTGTGTCACTGTGGTCATGGGCTTTAAGACTCTCATCCTAAGGCTTTAAGACTGTCACCCTAGCTGCCTAAAAATCAGTCTTCCACTAGCACCCTTTAGATGAAGATGTTGAACTCTCAGCTCTGCCTGTACCATACCAGCCTGGATGTAACCATGCCCCTGCCTTGATGATAATGGATTGATCCTTTGAACCTGTAAGGAAGCCCCAGCGAAATGTTGTCTATATAAGACTTACCTTGGTCATGGTGTCGATTGACAGCAGTAAAACTCTAAATAAGACGTTTTTTATTTATGATGATGAGATAGTTTTAATTTAAAAAAAGATCACATTTTTAATCAGTGGATATTTGTGATGTAGTTACTATGTCCCAGGTATACTACTAAGCAGAGCTAGGTTACACAGCCAAATTGAATAAGATATCTTTTTTTTTTTATGGGGATAAGAGAGTACTAGTGGCAGGCATCAATAGCCACTTAGATAAACTTCTACAAACAGCAAGAAACAATTTGGAGAAGGTAGATGTGTTGAATGTGCAAATACTTCTGTCTTCGGTTATTTTTTGAGCATCCCTTAACAGGAGAGCCACCCAGCCTATGAGGAGGCCTTGCTTTCACCCTTTCTTCGGGCTCTGACCTCCCTCAGCTCCAGTAGTGTAAGTCCCTCCTAAACGAAGAACAGAGCAGGTGTGCACGCTACCAAACCACACCATTATACTTCCCATGTCTCTAAAGAGGAACATGTCCTGAATAGATTTTCATAGTGTGGTCATTTGCATCTCCATGGCTCTTTCATACCTTTCTGGGTCTTCTGTGTTCTAGCGCAGGGTTTTACACGTGCTCTTCTGCAACACACCTTTTTCTCATACACTTTACTCTCCCAACCAAACTAGTAATTCCTTCGCTGTCTATCTAGGAGATGTCGTCAAACAGAAGTTCAAATATTACCTGATATTTTCTGACACTAATCCTTTGATAAAAGCACACGAATCCTGTGCTCTGAAGATAACTCGTTATATTTCATGGCACATACCTTCATAACCTAGTTCTATTGTACTTTGTGTGCATGTGTATATATTTGTATATAATGTCTATAGTGTACACATCATGAATATACCATATATTATATATCCCAGAAGAATGTAAAAGAATGCATTTCTTTGAAAACATCAATAGATTTGTTTCCATTTCGTCTTGATAGTATGAAAATTAGATTTATAAATTTATGCATAGCAGTCATAAAATGTATGTCTCTGAAAGCAAGTGGTTATCAATGAATTTCTCAGTTATTTATTTCAGAGTGTCCTATTCATCATGTTTCATTCAGGGCAGGGCTTGGAAACTGTCCTGTAAATTAGGAAGCCTTTTCACTGGTCTGAGGAATTTATAGTCCACCTAGAGAGACAACATAAATGCAACAATACGAGGCAATATATCCACCAAGTACAACAAAGATAGTAAAAAAAAAGTGAACATAAAACAAGAAACAGAAAAACTTTTCCTCACCCCAATTATTTTCTATTCACTTCCTTATTCAGCAAGACCAAAATAGTATAGTCATGAATTTATGTGTTACCTCAGATAAAATTCTCAAATTAGACTACAGTTTCTGGTATGAAACAGCAACTAACTCGTGTTTGGTTTGGCTTAAACAATGTAGAAGCAATAACTATGAATCTCTGAGAAACTTCTGGAGGCAATAGGTAGGGTCAGCTATGTTTTATGTTTAGAAAACCTCACTCTAAAGGCTACATGCGTTAAGGATTTTAGAGGGAAATAACAGGTCAAGTAGAGTTTCTTCTATGCCCCTCCACAAGGCAGTGAAAAAGATGAAGGGCAACAAAGGAGTGTCTGACTGCTGCGTGGAGGTCACAGTTCCAGGAAGCAGTTTCCCATAGTAACTGCATCCCAGTCCAGCCGTGACACAAGAGAGAATGAACAGCAATGGACAGAGGAAATCTTATCAAGTGATAGGTTCGCTGGTCAATGGTCTGTATAAAACTACAGTCAGTAAAAATGGAGAACAAATTTCCATGAGTTTGGTCTTTAACAGCCTTGAAGACTTCAAATAACATTTTCCAAAATTGCTTTTAAGCCCTTCAAAGGTGCCATGCTCTTCCCTTGACTTGAATGAGTGTCCAAAGTCTGTTAGCGTTTGTATTACACTGTGAAGGAGATACGGAATATAATTTTCTTCTGAAATGCTATTTAATCTAATAAAATTTGTCCCAAATGTGCATATGAATTTAAAAATTTACCATTGATTCTCACTGCTTTAAGAAGGCTCTTATTTGTTCTCAGAAAATTGTTTATTTGGTTCCAGACCTAACTATTGGCCTAAGGATTCTTTTCAAAGAGCCCTGTCCAATTAGTTGAATTATTTAATGTTACTTCAGGTTTGTTATTTATGCCAGATGTTTTGTATGTAGGGCACACAGTTTAAAAGAGTGCACTCTGTAATATTAAATAATATGAAAAATGAATGCTGAGAACTGAATTTAAATTTGAAAAACTGAACAGACTGACAATTGACAAATGACCCAATTAACATTACAGACATTTCAGCAACTTGAAAAATTAAGAACAAACAAGCAAAATTTTATTTGTATTAGAAACAAAGTTTAGGGGATTATGTAATCATTTGATTTTCTACTTGGGGAAAAGGATCCAGTATTATTTTACTAAATTGATTATTTATTTATGGTGTTTTAAAGGAAGAGCAGTAATGCGTGATTAAGAGGCTAATCATTTAGAAGTGTCATTGAAAAAAATTTGTGTGAAATGGATACTCATATATTTATTTTCTGTTTTTGTGTATGTGTGTGTGTGTGTGTTTGCAAATTGCTACAAATGATGCTTGCATGAATGAGCATACATGCTTGGAGACCCAAAATTGATGTTAGAAATCTTTCTCCATAGATCTTCCAACTTCTCCACTGAGGCTAGGTTGCTGAGTCAAACCGATTGCCGATACTGTTAGTATTATCAGTTGAACTAACTGGTTAGTTAGTAGTAACTCCTACCTAACTCTTCCTGAGCTATCACCAGAGCCTCTCACAGTTATTATGCAGTTTACTCTTCCCACTGACTGAACTTTTTAAATACCATAGCCAACGACTGATTATTTTGTCTTTGTTTTTCTTTTAAGAGCTGAGGACTGAACCCATGGCCTTGTGCTTGCTAGGCAAGTGCTCTATCACTGAGCTAAATTCTCAATCCCTCAATGACTTGTTAATCACTATTCCTTTAAACCCTGTCTCTGATATTGACTACAAGCAAATGAAACTAGTCGTGTCGAGTTGATGGGAATAAATGGACTTACACAACCACACAAGGTGTTTGAATTCTGTCTAATAATTTCCATTAGCTCTTTAGGAACAAGAAAGTAATATAATATTAAATATACCTTAAATGCAGTTATATCATCATACATCCTTAAGCATAGAAACAAAAAGAAACAAAAACAAAGCACTAATTTCCTTCTTTGTTTTTGAAAATTGTTCTTCAATAGGAAAATATACATACAAAACCCCAATGGGTAATTGTTTTTCCTGCCTGTACCTACGTGCATAATATATGTGCCTGACGTGTGCGGAGGTCACATATATTATCCTTTAGATCCTTTAGAACTGATGATTGTAAGCAACTCCACGCATTCTGGAAACCAAGCCTAGCCCCTCTGATACTGTAACCACCAAGCCCTATGCTTGATACTTGTAATCATTTCATTCATTACAATTTCTCAGTGAGAATGTATGTGTTTGCTTCTTCAGCAACTTATTCATTTTCTTTGCTCCCTTTATTTAAGTAGTCGCTCCTCTTTCCTATCTTATTCAACTTTAGGTAATCAAAACAGATCAGGGATCTGCTCTGGGATCTGGTCATTGGGGATATGACTCTAATAACAGATGTTGAGGATACACACCAAGGAACAAATGGGGATTGAAAATGAATTGTCCTGCCAGACATTCCTATTCCCCTTCAGGTGATGCTTTCCTCACATTGGGCCTGTGCAATTCCAAGACTTCTCCAGCACTCTACCAAGCACAATAAAAACCTCAGTGGATTCTATCATTTGTTTATTCCTTTGGTGTTCTTCTTAGGCTTATCTAAATCTCTAAGGAGTATCATAGTACCATAAATACCTCTTATTACTAAGTCCAATGAGAATAGGGGACTGCTTGTCTCCATGCTAGATGGGCCAGCTATTTATTAGAGAGCACCTTCTTCCAGACATTATCATCAGACATGGCAGAGCTATGATCTCACTTATACTGCCTGGATCTCTGGAAGTAAAGCACTTGAGGGCACACTGACCTTAGAGTTTGAGAGGATGGAGATCAATTCTTTGTCACCAAGGCTCTACTGGGGATTATACCTAACTGGGGAAGTGTCACAGTCTCTGAAGGAACTCAAAGGTTACCACAGTTAAATGATATTGGGTTGTTGGATGCCAGGAGTTTCAAATCAGATTCATCTGAAAAAATCAATATGGACACAAGACAGTTATTGCCTTATTCCATTATACATCCATACCTCAAACATTTAACATGTTGTCAAGAATAATACTTCGAGCTCTTAAACCTTAACCAAATATAAAGGCAGAGAGCCACAGAAAATTAAATCTTTAGTGAACTAATACATCAAATTTATGATTTTTGTTCTTAGTTATTCCAATGAAACTATGAAGAGGAGAGGGAGAATATTAAGAGCTGTGTCCAGGAACAGAGGCATTTTTGAAGAAGCACTGGTGATATTCATCAATTAAATAAAATGTCCAATTTGGTTTAACAATACCAAAGTAAAAGTAAAAGACTTATAGAAAATGACTTTGGAGACTAGATTATTTCTAGTTTTTAGTTCTTTAGGAAATGTGTTGAGTTGAAATGGTTCATTGTGTCTTTTGTGAAAATAGACTGTGGTACAGTGGCGAGATTTAGGATACAAAGAGTGATGGATCCAAGCATGGCTTGTGCTGAGGAAGCTGATGACCTTGTCTAATACAACAGCAAGGTGAATGACTGCCTAAAGAACACTAATCCATGAGAAGAAACTTCAGCTTACATATTTGCTTACTTTGTTTGTATAAACTACTAAATTCATGTTTAAATAATGCCAACAATGTTGAGCAAAAGAACACAATATTCAATTACCTAGGTCGTACCCTGTTTAAAGTAAACATATCTTAAAAAATGACTTTCTAGTGTGTTAATGTTTTTATAGAATAGGTATTGGGTGGATTCATTTGTAATATTAATGAGAATACATTAAATTTAGTATGAACAAAAATACAATGTTCCCCAACTCATGGAAGATGGTTACTGACTATAATTTTCTATTTATGCTTTAATCTACTGCTTTTTGAAATATGTTTGTTGTATAAATTTCATTTTCTACTATTTTAGTTTCAATAATACTGAATATATTCTTGTCAAATAAACAAAATATGAGCATATCTTTATGATCCAATTTGACCATACTACATGTGTACTTATAAAAGCCATAGCTGAATAAATTCCCTACATTCTATTTTTAAATTTTCATTAATAAGATTGATTAGGCCATACCAAAATCTAAGTTCCTTTAGTACAAGTAAACATATTATATACATACACACATAAATACATGCCTATCATCAATAAGGAATATATTCAGTTTATCAGTTTATCTATATTAAATTTTAAAAATTAAATCACAGAAGAATAAGTAGAAAGAATAATGTTATTGTTTTCTTTACTTCTATTTTTATGTTATAAATAATGTATCTAACCAGGTCTGTAGTCCTTTAATTCTACAACTTTCGATGTAGAGGTACACAGATGTCTACAAATTCCAGGCCTGCCTGGTGTACACAATGAGCCTCAGGCCTGCCATGGCTACACAATAAGTTCTAGGCCCAGGTTGAACCCATCACATCTGGGTGACAGTCCTTTAGCTACAGAGTAATCTTCATGCCATGCATACAGAATGCCAGTCAGGGATTCATAGTAAGACCCTAGTTCAAAGCAGAATGAAACCAAAAAGACCTGAATAATTTCTGAGCAATATACATTCATTTTAATTTTCTCAGATTGTTCTTGTTTGTTTACATTCATTAAGAAGATGTTGTCTTAAGCTTCTAGAATAATGAAAACTATTAAAACACTCTCTGAATATTACAACAAAGAGAAACACTATATTCCTATGAAGGCTCTCCACATGGAAAGATAGATTGCAGTACGATGGAAGGAGATAAGAACATTATATTAAAGATTGAGAAAAAGGGAGTTGCTACAATGTACCAGGAAGGGAAAAAAGAAAAGGAAATTTCTCTTTGTGGGTAATAAGTTCTTGTTCAGCCAAGCAGTATTAATATTTCGATAAGAGCAAGATTTAATATGAAGTCTTAGATGACTCACAACTTGTAGCAAATATTGTGCTTTTTTTTTGAACTGCGTATTACTCTTACTGAAGGTAATTTATTTTTCAATTTGGAGATGCTCAGGACACCTGCCAAAGTAAAGATGCTCAGAGCAGACCACCCAAGTCTATATTAGCTTAGAGACCTAGCTTTGGCACAATGAGAGATTGCCAAGAAGTAACTTTAGCAATTGCAATAATACATGCTGAATTTGTCTTTGCCCATCACCTCTGCGTGATTGTGGCTGGCTCCTATGAGCATAGTAGAGCATGTCCTTGTGGTATGGTAGAGCATCTTTGGATATATGTCCAGCAATACTATATAGCTGAGTCTTCAGGTAGAACTATTTCCAATTTTCTGAGGAACTGCCAGATTGATTTCTACAGTGTGTATACCAGTTTGCAATCCTACCAGCAATGGAAGAATATTCCTTTTTTCCCATATCCTCATCAGAATGTGTTCTCATTTGAGTTTTTGATCTTAGCCATCCTGATTGGTTTTAAGGTGGACTCTCAGGGTCCTTTTGATTTACATTTCCCTGATGAAAAGAGATGCTGGGCATTTCTTTAAGTGCTTCTTGGCCCTTCAAAAGTCCTCTGTTGGGGATTCTCTGTTTAGCTCTGTACCCAATTTTTAAATTGGGATATGAGGTTTTTTGGAATTCTTGAGCTCTTTGTATATTTTAGATATTAGCCCTCTATTGGATGTAAGTTGCTATTTTGTCCAATTGACAGTATCCTTTGCCTTACAAAATCTTTTCCATTTCATGAGGCAACATTTGTCAATTATTGATCTTAGAGCCTGAGTCATTGGTGTTCTGTTCAGAAAATTTAGATTCTTCTTTTTTTTTTTTTTTTTTGTGTAGAATCTGAATGTAATTTGTCAAATCGAGCATCAAACTTTTTATACAGAAGACAATAAGGAAGTTGGGTGACACACTCGAAAGGTACAAGGAGGTTACTGGATTCTTACATAAAACAGAGGAATACAAACACAGAAGGTCTAACAGGAACCACCTGGGATAGAATTCATTGTTAACAACTAGGATCACTTAATCTTAGAAGCCAGGGTCAAGGGCTTCGTGCCCTTGCCATAGTTCCTATTTTAGTCTATTGTATAGTCCATCTTTCCCTTAGGCCATTGTAAATACGTGTGTATGGGTGTAACTCAGCTATCTATAGTTCTAAGTATATACTCTGGTTTCTCCTTAGGTCTGAAACTTCCTTCTTCCTAGGTGATGGTAAATTCCTGTGTAGGGCAGTGACTTAGCTTTTATTCAAAGTGATAGTGTAGTACCAGAGGCAATTCTGAATGTCACTGAATAGCAACATTCTTACTGAATTTCCAAGCCCATGGTCTGCTCAAGGACTTTCTAGGACATTGGAACATTGGTGAAGGCTTTAGCTATGTCAGAATTCAATCTTAAAAGGCACTTATAATAGGATAATACTAAAGAGAGCACATGGATCCATACACTAGACTAACGTGGGAATGGACAATTAATGTATGGGTTAGAGAGAACGCCAGACTCCAGGAGTGAGTTTCCGTGAAACTCTTCTGCCTTGTGAGTGGCTTCCAAGCCTCAGCCTGTCAAGCTGACTCGACCAGAGTGCGTGGCACCAGATTACATAGAAAAGCAATCTAACTCCTTATATCCCATCCCTGTCTTAGGAACCAAACAGTTAAACATGAAGAGGAGAAAGTCTGTAGGAAAAACTAGTGACCAATGTCACCTCACACACTAATTAGGGCTGTTATTCTTTCAGATGATTCTTATATGGAAATGTCCTTTGGACATTTAAAGAGTCTATTAGATTCTTCTTTATGCAGAATGGTAGTTAGAGCAGCACCATTTGTTGAAGATGCTTTTTTCCTACTGTATGGTCTTGGCTTCTTTGTCAAAGGTCAAGTGTCCATAGCTTTATGACCTTATTTCTGGGTCTTCAGTTCTAATACGTTTATTGACTCTTCTGTCTCTGTAGCAGTACCATGCAGTTTTTATCATGATTGCTCTGTGTATAGCTTATGGTCAGAGATGCTGATTCCTTGGACATTCTTTTATTGTTGAGAATTGTTTTTGCTATTCTGGGATTTTTATTTTTCAACATGAGATTGAAAATTGCTAGATCTAAACATCTCCAGACACAAAAAAATCTAGAAAAGATGAGACTCTATGAAAAGACAAGTGTAAGGATAATAGTTATAGAGAAATGAGAAGAAATACAGTTCAAAGGTCCAGAGAATTATTTTAACAAAATTATAGAAGAAAATTTACTAACCTAGTGAAGGAGATGCCTAAAAAGTAAAAGAAGAAAACATGACACCAAATAGATTGGACTATACAAGAAAGTATCCTTGCCACATAAAATTCAAAACACATAAAAAAATCGCTAACAATAGTGGAATATTATAAGCTGCAATGGAAATTGGCCAAGTAACATATAAAGGCGGACTTATTAAATTTACACCTGATATCTCAATGGAGACTCTAAAAGCCAGAAGAACCTGGATAGGTATGATTCAGACTCTAAGAGACACAGAAGTGAGTCCAAACTACTATATCCAGTAAAACTTTAGATGACCTTAGATAGAGAAAATAAGATTTTCCACGATAAAGTTAAACTTAAATAACATTTATCCACAAATTCAGCCCTACAGAATGTGCTAACCTTCCAGCTTAAGAAAGTTAATAACATAAATTAAAACACAAAATACAAATAAACTCACGCCATGAAAATCAAAATAAAGGAAGCCCTCACCACCCACATACACACTTGCTCACTCAAATACCATCCTCACCACAAAGCAAACAAACAAACAAACAAACAAAAACATGAATTAGTAACCATTGGTCATTGAAATTTCTCAATATTAATGAACTCAGTTCCCCAATAAGAAAACACAAACTTGGAGAATGGATGTGAAAACAGGATCCAGCCTTCTGCTGAATCCAAGAAACACATCTCACCATCAAAAATAGATATTATCTTAGGGTAAAGGGTTGTAAAAACTTATTCCAACCAACCTAAGAAGCAAGCTTGTGTAGCCATTTTAATATGTAGCAAAATAAACTTCAAACCAAAAGTAATCAAAAGAGATAAAGAAGGATACTACATACTCATCAAAGGAAATCCAATCAAGATGGCATTTCAGTTCTTAACACCTATGCCTCAAATACAAGGGCATGCAAGTTTGTAAAAATAAATAATAAATAATAAAATAAATAAATATTAAAAAACACTATTACAGCTTAGGTTACATCTTGACCCTCACAAACTGATAGTGGGAGACTTTAATGCCCCACTCTCAAAAAATGGACAGGACATCCACACAAAAACTAAACAGAATAATGCATGAGCTAACATATTATAAAACAAATGAGCATAACTGATATTTATAGAATATTCCACACAAACCCAAAAGAATATACTTCCTACTCTGCATCTCATGGAACATTCTCCAAAGTTGACCACATATTCAGACACAAAGAAAGTCTAAACAGATCCAAGGAATTGAAATAACTCCCAGCATCCTATCAGACTACCATGCATTAAAGCTGGATATCAACAACAAGAAAAACAGAAGATTATATATTCATGAATAACTCTCAATGGAATGTAATGGGTCAAAACATAAATAAAAATGCAATTAACATTTTATAGAATTCAATGAAAATTAATATACAGTATACAAAAACCTATGAGACTCAAGGAAAATTGTTCCAAGAGGAAAGTTCAAAGCAATAAGTGCCTATACAATTAATTTGGAAATATCTCACACTAGCAACTTAACAGGAGATCTGAAAGCTCTAGAACAAAAAAGTAGACACAGCCAAAGGAGTAGACAGTAAGAAATAATCAAACTAAGATCAGAAATCAATAAAATAGAAAGAAAGAGAACAACAAAAAGAATCAATGAAGTAGAGTTAAAGTTGATTCTATGAGAAAATCAACAAGATAGCCAAATCCTTATCCAAAATAACTAAGAGGCAGAGAGTGTGAGCGCTCATCTCGCCAGCAAGAACGACACCACAATAGGATCCTTCTGCACACATTTATTGGGAGAGCATTGATTGCATACGCAAAAGACCCTGAGCCCAGAAATAGTGCTGCTTATATAGGCCTAGGAGTGATGTGTCCATACCTGATTGGTTATGCTACCAGTACCTCATTAATATGTGTCGGGCCAGGCAATGACTTGGCAAAAACCTCTTATGCACATGCGCACATTGGTTGTTTACTCATAATCATGGGCAGTGGCCAGTGGTAGCCAGCGCCACTCTGCAAAGGCACATGTGGCTTCCCACAAGAGAGAAAATTCAAAACTAACAAAATCAGATATAAAACTATAAACACTAGGGAAACCCAGAGAATCATAAAGACATACTTTATAAATGTGTAGTACTTCAAATTGGAAAATATAAAAGAAATTAAAATGTTCTCAATAAGTATCACTTAATAAAGTAAATCAAGATCTGGTAAATAATTTAAAATAGACCCAGAACTACTCATTAAATAGAAGCAGTCACTATAAGTCTCCTCACCAGCCCCCAAAAGCTTAAGACCACATGGTTTAAATACAGAATTCTACCAGACTTTCAAAGAGGAGTTACTGCCAATGTATCTCAAATTATTACACAAAACAGAAACAGAAAGAACACGGTGAAATTAATTTTATGAGGCCACAAATACCTTGATGCCTAAAGAATTTATACTCCACAAAGAAAGAAATTTATGGACCTCACTCAGGATGATACCCTCCAGATACATCCATTTGCCTAAGAATTTAATAAATTTATTCTTTTTAATAGCTGAGTAGTACTCCATTGTGTAAATGTACCACATTTTCTGTATCCATTCCTCCGTTGAGGGACACCTGGGTTCTTTCCAGCTTCTGGCTATTATAAATAAGGCTGCTATGAACATAGTGGAGCATGTGTTCTTATTACCAGTTGGAACATCTTCTGGGTATATGCCCAGGAGAGGTATTGCTGGATCCTCTGGTAGTACTACATCCAATTTTCTGAGGAACCATCAGACTGATATCCAGAGTGGTTGTACCAATTTGCAATCCCACCAACAATGGAGGAGTGTTCTTTCTCCACATCCTCACCAGCATCTGATGTCACCTGAATTTTTGATCTTAGCCATTCTGACTGGTGTGAGGTGGAATCTCACAGTTGTTTTGATTTGCATTTCCCTGATGATTAAGGATGTTGAACATTTTTTTTTCAGGTGCTTCTCAGCCATTCGATATTCCTCAGTTGATAATTCTTTGTTTAGATCTGTGCCCCATTTTTAATGGGGTTATTTGAACTCACATGATATGTACTCACTGATAAGTGGATATTAGCCCAGAAACTGAGAATACCCAAGATACAATTTGAAAAACACATGAAACTCAAGAAGAATGAAGACCAAAGTGTAGACACTTCGTCCCTTCTTAGAATTGGGAACAAAACACCCAAGGAAGGAGTTACAGGGACAAAGTTTGGAGCTGAGATGAAAAGATGAGCTATCCAGAGACTGTCGCACCCGGGGCTCCATCCCATAATCAGCCACCAGATGCAGACACTATTGCATATGCCAGCAAGATTTTGCTGAAAGGACCCTGATATAGCTGTCTCTTGTGAGGCTATAGCAGTGCCTGGCAAACACAGAAATGGATGCTCACAGTCAGTTATTGGATGGAACAAGGGCCCCAATGGGGGAGCCAGAAAAAGTACCCAAGGAGCTGAAGGGGTCTGCAACCCTATAGGTGGAACTAACCAGTACTCCTAGAGCTCATGTCTCTAGCTGCCTAGTCGGCCATCACTAGGAAGAGAGGCCCCTTGGTCTTGCAAACTTTATATGCCCCAGTACAGGGGAACAACAGGGCCAAGAAGTGGGAGTGGGTGGGTAGGGGAACAGGAGGGGGGTATAGTGGACTTTTGAGATAGCCTTTGAAATGTAAATGAAGAAAATACCTAATAAAAATTTGGAAAAAAAGAAATTTATGGAACAATTTTTCTTATTACCATAGATGCTCAATAAAACACTTGCAAACTGAATCCAGAAACACATCAAAAATCATCCACCATTATAAAGTTAGGCTTCATCTTGGAGATGAAGTGATGGTTTAATATATGAAAATTAGTGACTCCAATTCACTGTATAAAAACTGAAAGAATTAGAAACTACATGATCATAACATTATCTGAAGAAAAGAAATTTTACAAAATCCTACATCCTTTTTTGATAAAAGTCCTCAAGAGATTAGGGGTACAAGGGCCATACCTAAGAATAATAAAGAAAATTAACAGCAAGACTATAGTCAATATCAAATTAAATTGACAGAAATGCAGAGCAATTCCAGTAAAATTGGGAACAAGACAAGGTTGTCAACTCTCCCTATATTTATTGAACATAGTACTTGAAGTTTTAGCTACAGCAATGAGACAATCGAAGGAAATCAAGGGGATACAAATTGGAAAGGAAGAAGTCAAGGCATACTTATTTGCAGATGGTATGATAGTATATATAAGTGACTCTAAAAAGTCCACCACGGAATACATCTTATAAATACACTCAGCAAAGAATCATGCCAGAAACATGATTCACTTTAAAAACAAAACAAAACAAACAAACAAACAAACAAAAAAAAAGTAGCACTCATATATGTGACAAAGTGACTGAGATGAATATCAGATAAACAATGCCTTTAACATAGCCTCAAATAATATAAAGTATTATGCAGTAACTCTACCAAACAAGTGAAAGAATTGTATGATTAAAAACTTCAAGGCTTTGAAGAAAGAAATTGAGGAAGGTATCAGAAATTGTAAAGTTCTCCCTTTCTTATGGATCAGTAGGATTAACAGGGTAAAAATAGCCATCCTACTCAAATCAATCTACAGATTCAAGCAATATCCATCAAAATTCCAACAAAATTCATTATAGACCTTGAAAGAACAATTTTCAACTTCATATGAAAACCAGACAGAATAGATAAAAAACCTTGAAAAGTAAAGAACTCATAGAGATAACACCATTCTTAATTTCAGGTTGTACCACAGAACTATAATTAAAAAAAAAAAACCCTAAATGGTATTGGCATAAACACAGACATGTTGATCAATGGAATCAAATTGAAGACACAGATATACATCAACACAATATGGATACCTGATTTTTATTAAGAAGCCAGAAATAGACACTGGAAGATAGCATCTTCAGCAAATGTCACTGGACAAGCTGGTTGGCTAAATATGATTAAATTCGTATCTATCACTCTGCACAAACTCAAGTCTAAGTGCATTAAACACCTCAACATATATTAAGAAAATCAAATGTCCCAAGAAATAATGGGGTACAGATCTAAACAGAGAATTCTAAATAGAGGCATCTCCAATGTCTGAGAAATTATAAATGTTTAACATCCTTAGCCATCAGGGAAATGCAAATCAAAAGTACTTTGATATTCCACCTTACACTTGTGAGAATGTCTAAGATCAATAAATAACACAAGTTACAGGTCAAGCCAGTGAGTAAATGTCACAAGGGGAACCCTCTCCATTGCTGATGGGAGTGCAAACTTGTACAACTACCATGGAAACCAATAGAGCAGTTGCTTATGAAGTTGACAATCAGTCTACCTCAAGGCATAGCTATACCATTACTGGGACATCTACCTAAAGAATGCTCCATCCTACCATGTTAATTTGGTGTCTTTATCATAATAGACATAATATGGAATCAACCTAGATATCCTTCAACAAAAGAATGGATAATGAAATTGTGATATATTTACACAATATTTTATTACTCAGATGTTACAGAAAACATGAAATTATGAAATTAGCAGGCAACTGGAGCTAGACAAAATGTACTGAATATGGTAATGAGACCCAGAAAAAATGGTATATATTCACTTATACATAGCTATTAGCCATTATGTAGTGGGTGATTTATGACTCTCTCTGAAGGGAGAGTAAGAATAGATTTTATGGGGGCTGTGGATGGAAGAAGGAGGATGAGGTGCTACAGAGATGGGGAAGAGTTAGAGAAGTTAGGGAACGATGGCTGGAATTGGGGTGGTGCATTTTGGGGTAATCATGTAGAAACTTAATGCCGTAGAAACTTCCTGGAGTCTAAAAGGTGATACTAATTAGGACTCCTGGTAATTGGAGCTACAGCATTCCAGAGCCATCATGTGTAATCAGGCAAGGATTCCATTGACTGGATTAAGCTGTGCTCAATTAAGTTGTTAACCAAGAGTGTCCCATGAAAATCCTCCAACAACTCAAGTTATTACTAGGACAAAAATTAGCACTTTGGAAACTGAGTGTGGGATCCTATTGTCAAGGACAACAACTACACAACTCATGGAACACGGAGAAGTCCACAGAGTGCTTACATGGAGCTGTCACCTCTCGGCTCTCCTCTCCTTCATGTAGAGGTACCATGCAGGTTATTGAAAGCCTCACCAACACAGCCACAAAACCTTTGACCTGTAATTTGTTTTGTCTGTATAATACACTAGGACAATGGTGACATAGATCTTGTGGGAGCAGCCAGTCAATATATGATTTGACTGAAATCCCAGTCCAAGGGAAGGATAGAGCCTGGATAATCAAGTACCACAGAGTAGATAGCCTAGAGATCTAGAATAAAACTAAGCACTACTGGTCTAAAAGAAATCAATAAAAAGATCCCTGATGGTATTCTGCTATACTAATAGACCAGTGTCTTATCCATTCATCAATACAGAGGATTCCTTCAATAGCAGATGGGAACAGATGCAGAAACACAGATATTATGGAGAGAGAGAGGGAGAGAGAGAGAGAGAGAGAGAGAGAGAGAGAGAGAGAGAGAGAGAGAGAGAGAGAGAGAGAGAGAGAGAGAGAGAGAGGCATGTGAATTCATGGAGACTCAAGCAGCAAGCATAGGGTCTATATAGGTCTATATCAAATTTCCTGCATATACATTATAGCTACTTGCCTAGTATTTTTATGGTACTCCTGATTGTGAGAATGAGTGGATGCCTGCTCTTGTGCCTGCTCTGAGAATTATTTTCCTCATGTTGGGTCCAACTTGATATGAAAATTTTTGCTTCATCTTACTATATTTTATTTTGTCAGATTTGGTTATTTCTTAGAAGCCTGCTTTTTACTAATAAGAGACAGACAGAGAGTGCATGTGGAGGGAGAGGCAGCAGGTGGGAAACAACTAGGAGGAAGAGCGGGAGGGGAAAGCATAATCTGGATACATTCTATGAGAAAATAATCTACTTTTTATAAAAGGAAAAACAAAAAGGAAAGGAGTGTGAAAATTAGAGAGGTCAGGAGCTAAACCGGTATAGGGGGGCATCAAAAGGAGCTAGCAGGCTGAACTGAAAAATAATCTTGGGAAATTCCTAGTTTATTCTGCAGATTAGATTAGAGATGGTGTTTGTTTAGTGCTTCCAGTACCAGGGAATGGTTCTAGGGATGGAGTTATCAAAGCTAGTCTATGGAATCTATAGCTAGAAGAAAGCAATGAAAGTTAGAGCTTAGTTAGCAGCATTGTCCTGCTGTGTGTCTAGTAGCAGGAGATCTAGGGTTCAATTGTGAACAGTTTTATCTCAGAGCATAAAGGCTCTCAGAGGAGTGCACAGTGCATGATTGGGAAGGTGCCTACTGAAATGACACACTGTGGACCATGCCTTTAGAAGAAGAATAGAAACCAATGTCACTTATCACATAACTTGGGTTGAATTTCAGGACGTCTGCCTTTAGTTCCTAAGAGTCAAAGACATAAATTTAAAATCTATTTTGCAATTATTCACTAGGAATTTTGCTTGAGAAAGTGACAAGCTTGTTAGATTAAAACACTAAGTCATATGTCAGCATAGATCAATCCCAGAAATAATGCAGGGACAAGGGCATGAGAAATGAACATAGCCATCCCACAGAATTCCAAGAAACTTGGGCCATGGTGAAGTTCAAGAGGTGATTTACAAAGGAGGAAGAAGAGAGCTAACTTAAGAGAGCACCAAGTAGGGAAGGCTGGAAACATCAAAAAGAGAAGGAATAGAGGAGAGAAACACAAGACATCACCAACTCTTGATTAAGAAACTAACTACATGCATGAAATCTATTTGTCTCCATATAATTTTCAGTATTAGAATAAGTATCCTTGACTTTAATGAATTGCTCATTGACAAAAAAATAAATAAAAATGTTCAAAAGAATACGGGAAGAACTGGGGAGATGGCTTAAATAGTAAGGTTCTTGTCATACGTGCATGAGATCCTAGCAGAAAATGCTGAGCACAGTATCACACACTTGTAATGGACAAGGAGGTCTCCTGGGACATTCTAACCAGAGAATCTAGCAGATTTTGCAGTCCAGGTCCAGAGAGATACCTTGCCTTAAAAATATGAGGTAAATACTGTTTGAATAAAAGTACTGATATCAACCTTTGGCATCTGTATTTACAAGCATGTGCATACACATATATACATACATAGACACAACACACACACATGTGCTCACATAAAATAAAAAGGAGAGAGAAAGCAACTTCGTGAACAGGGCAATAGTTTTAGTGGTGATATTATTTTCATTTACAAGTGTTTTTTGTGAAACTAGAAAACAAAATCTGCCACCTTATTAATTCATATGTTGAGAGATTTTTCAATTGCTAAGAGGATTTACTGTTTTTCCTGGGAATACAAGTTCAATTGCCAGCACCTAGTGCAGAAAAGCTCCTAACTACATTCTACCTTAGCTCAGTGATATCTTCTTTTCTTCCCCTTTAATACACATGTATGTAAATATAAACACATACACAGAAATAATAAATCTTTAAAGATAACACTAATATATGTGAATGGATGTCATTGCATGACAGCATGCTGCTTTGTTTTCAGTAAAAAAAAAAAGTGCCTTGGATTTTTCTAAAATACAACAAAATTTACTGAATAATTACTTTGATTACAATTTAAACTAAGGAAAAATTAAACTATATATATATGTATATATGTATACATACATATCTTCATACACATATATGTCAGAAATCATACCCACACAGATGCATATATATGCACATGACTCTTTATATAAAAGATGTCCCCCCAAATTATAGTAATCATTATGTAACAACTTCTGCCTAGCTTAGAACTAAAACCACTGCTATTATTTTTAATGTACAGCTCTGACATATGAATGATGTTACCTTCAAGCCTTGATTCTTAATTGTATATTATTTCATTCTTTTTATCTCCAAAATACACAAGGCTATTATGCAGTTCTCTTGCTTATTTACAATCTCATATAGAATATCTGGTTTGGAACGAAAAAAAGATAATGTAGAAAGGTAATAGTTGAGGCCTGGGCAAACCAAACTTCAAACATGCCTAGCCTCTCCATATGTGACGTAATTTCTGAGACAGCACAGATTCTTGTTTGTAGACATGGGGGAAGTGGCGAGAGAAAGAGAGAGGCCTTAGGGAAGAGAAGACTTGGTACTCAAAGCAGTTAGGATCCAATTTCCCTGTGCCCCAGTTTTCTAACCTGCAGAATGGAGATAACAGTGATATTGCCTTCATAGACTTTTAGGTACAGTCCAATTTATTTTTTTTTCTTTTTTTTTAATTTTTAATATTTTTATTACATATTTTCCTCAATTACATTTCCAATGCTATCCCAAAAGTCCCCCATAGCGCCCCCCACTTCCCTACCCACCCATTCCCATTCTTTTGGCCCTGGCATTCCCCTATATTGGGGCATATAAAGTTTGCAAGTCCAATGGGCCTCTCTTTCCATTGATGGCCGACTAGGCCAGGAGAGAAAGGCAGAGGGACAGGACGGGGGTGGGGGGTGAGAAACAGATCACCACCGCGGTAGGTATGCATTTAACTTATTGTGCTGCCCAGAGGTTTTGGTGGCCCTTACTTATCTTGTAAGGGCCGGACTCTTTCCTGCATTAGTCATCTTCTTATTGGCATTGTAAGACTAATGTGATTTACAACTAGAAGATATGAGCAGTCCCTTTCTGGGAACAGGGTGGGCAAGCACATCTTACCTTTTCTTTGCCTACTTCCCCTGAGCATGACGTTTAGCTATGCATCTGTGAAGTAGCCCAGAAGAGTACAGGTCCTAAAGAGCTCCCTGTTATCCTCTTTGTTTTCAGCTGATGCAGAAGAAAAAAAATACCTAGATTTTTCTGGGCTAAATACCTAACATCCGAGTGACAAGTCAGCCCCACTTTGTAAACTTTTGCTATTGTATTGATGGGATAAAGATTGACTTTATCTAGCAATGCTTATTCTTCACATGTTGAAAATCTATCCTGTACTGTTACCATAGGATTGATCTTCTGCCCTTTCTTCCTATGTAACATCCTGTTAATTTCGCCAGTTGCTGGGCCTGAGTTTTTCCCCTGTCCCAAGGCTATAAAGGCCAGTAGTTAGATTTGGTTATCGAGACACAGAAACAGGGTGTTTCCCACTCACATCTAACCTCTCCATGTCACCAGGAGAAGAAGGTCCTGGAGTAAACTTTATTTTATGCACAATGAAGCTATTATCTCAGGATGGGTGACAAAACAATCTAAGATTTTGGAGTTTTTCTCACCAAACCTGGTCCTACCTCAACATATTAGGGGGTCTTGGAGGATACCAATAAAGTCACTCTCAGAATTTCTAGGGGTAAAAAAAAATAAGGCTTAGAATATAAAACTTGTCATCTAGAAAGTTCTCATGAACTTATTTCCACATACATGTTAAATGTCAGGAAGATTTACAAAATCCAATTGTTAGTGTCTTAATTACACTAAACAGTCACATTACGAAATCATAACCATCATAATTAGCTCTAATGGGGAGGCTCTGGTACCTAATTCATTTGTTTCTGCTACCCCAGCTTCTGACTTCCTCCACTTCCCCCACTTCCTTCTCTCCTCTCAGACCTCTCCTTCTTTCCTTTTGTCTTGGGTGGACACTCAAGGTGAACAGCAAGGAGACAGTCACTGGGCATTTCAGTGCTCAGCTCTGAAAACTCTGCCTCAGGTCATTTCACCCGGCAAGAGCTCCACTAAGGTGTCAGCATGGATCTTGATTCTTTGGAACATATATTTTGTAACCTTTTAGAACACATTAAAAATAACTTTGCATTTGACATTCAAGAAAGGGAAATGGGGATATTATTTCTCTTTTCTTTCAGAATAACAGATAATGTCCTCATGGGAAAAACCAGGAAATCAAATTTCTCACTTAATAATTCACAGGCAGCATATGGCCAGTTAGGACATATTTACCTTTTAATCTGAGCTTGGTCCCTGACCTCTGTGGGTCATTTTGTCACCACTGCCTGCTTTTTATGTTATCACCTTTTTTCCATAAAACAAAATGAAAATTACTTCTAAAAATGTCTTTACTACAAAGAATATAAGGGATAGTTTTTACTTATATTTGAGAAAAAAATATCTTCGTTTTCACGCCTCAAAAATGGGACATATGCAAATGTGCAAAGCAAAAATCTCCTTTCAGATTGGAGAACACTATCTAAATAGGAAGAAAAAAGAACTAGGCATATGAATTAATTTTGACTTTACAAAGATCAGTTATTTAAGAAAATAGCTACAATGATTTCGTCCTCACACAGTAGAGATTAACTACCGAACACATGTCTCTGCCCTAGAGGAAGGAGGAAATGAGGATGTGTATGTTCATACAAGCATTCATGGGCACTCCTCTGCACCCTGCCCACGTGCTGGGTTGCAACCTAAATGTGCAGAAGAGAAGACCTTTACATTTTGAACTGTAGGATTCTCTGTTTCCAAATGAGTACTCTATCTTCATTGGTAAAACACGCAGGTTCTGAATTCCTATCAAACTATACATAATCAAAAGAATAAGTAATGCCATTCTGATGAAGGAGTTTTTCTAAAAGAGATTAAATACACATGTTTTTGCAAATCTTGGTGTAGCTGTGACCGTAGCTCAGCACTAGTTGAAGTACTTAAGCATAGGAGTGAGGCCAGAGTCTATGGGAACTCTACATTTATATGGGTTCTCACACGATAGGACAAATGTTACATATGAGTGTTTATCTCCATTTATAACACTACTGGTATATTTCTATTTATCCGTTTGTTACCCCCCCCCAATATTGCGGACTTTTGCATGACACATTCTTCCTTAATCATAGACCATTACTTGTAAAATATGTAACAGTAAAAACAAGAATAGGTTAATCTTATATTTAGGTCTCAAAAGACCATTTTTTCCTGGAAAGAGGAAAGTGGGAGGGATTAATGACTACAGAGTTAGAGTTAAGTGTATAGAATATGTCTGAAGAACAAAAAATGATGGTGTTTGTACAGCAGTAAATTCTATGCAAATATTCTTGGTGCCACAAAGATGGACACTTCAAGACTTGCACAATAACACTGGCATTTGGCAGGTCAATATGGATGGGAAAATTTTCACCAGGTCCCACCTCTAGATGTAGAGCTACAGGCATTTAATGACTGTTAATGGAGGGGAGATAAGTCTCCCCCTGGGCTGCGTACCCTAAGTGGTTTTCTGACACTAAGTGGTCACCTCTAAAACATATGCTATGTGCAACAGTAATGACCGACCAGGTTGTTCCTACATGTTTATATGCTTGCATAAATGCATATATGTTACAGTAATAATTGAAGGAAGAAAAGGATAAAAAACAAAGAGCTATCTGAAACACAAATGATTCATTTGGATTATTTGAGGATGAAATTATCATCCATGTTAAGTTACAAAAACAAACAAAACCAACATTGCAGCCAAGGGTGAAAGTAAGATCAAAAGAAAGAAAGAAATGAAGAAGATTATGGCTGGTTTACCATTTATGGATAGTGATGTAAACAGCATAATTCCTTTACATTTTTGTAGGTTTATGGTGTTTGATTGATTTCCAGAAAAATTATTGCTGTGAATATTTACTTTAGATTTGTGCTGCTGGTTATTCCAATATAATTATTTAGTTTTTAGTCCATTATTAATAGTTCCTAGAGATGAATACTGGGATTGTTATTCACAGAATATATTATAGTTTTTCTGAGAAAGTACATAATTAATACATGTGTATATACACACATACATACACGTATGCACACACACACACACACACACACACATATATATATATATATATATATATATATATATATATATATATGGACTTAGAGGACTTAGTCTTTATTACATGAGAAATTATCTCTTCGTGTAATCTGAGAGGAAAGATTTGACAAGATTGATTTGTCATTTCTTGGTCAGGTTCACTACTCAAATCCTTTCGACTGGGAACCTTTCGCTGTCTTATCTCTGTTATAACTCAATTCCTTCACTTTGGCCTCCATCTCTTTCATTAACCCATTTTTCTAAGCCCCATGTGACACATTTAAAGTTTTCACAGTTCTAAAGCTTACCTTGCAATCCACTCAGCATGCCTTTCCTGAGATTTATATCTTCCTTAAAAGCCTGCACTGCCATTGATCAGTTTTCACCAGGAGTCACAGCCCCACAACACCTCCTGTTGGGTTCCATTTCCTCTACCACTGGCTTTCTGTATAACCGATCACTTCAATGGCTTGCTTAGAGCCTCCATGTCTTCCTTTATAGAGAAAGGAAAAGCTTACTCTCTACATTAAGCAAAGCTGAGGTTGCCCTCACAAATCTTGGGAGTCAGTGGATCATCCCCCTCATAGCCTTAGCTTGTGGGATTTTCAGCCTTTACGTCAAAACAGATCTATTGTAGACTCTGCTGTTCTCTTTATTCCACATCAAGAGACAATAGAAACAAATAGTACTCTCTGAGTCTAAAATATGCAACTCCAGAGAATGGACCAGATATAGTCTGAAAAGTTCTGTACTATTTAGTCTTCTCTCCATGCCTCAGACAAAAAGTCCTGTCATGGAGTAATCTAATCATAAAAGCATTAAAGCATTACTGAACTGGAAGCTGGTCATTTGAGCTAGTCTGGTTGGTCAGCTAGCTCAGGAGATCTGTCTGTCTCTTTCACCTAAAGCAAGGGATTGCAAGCATGTGAGGCTGACAGCTTTTGATGTGAGTGCTTGAGTTTTAAATTAAGATGCTTGCAGAACAGATGCTCTTTTTCACTGAGACATCTCTCAACACTTGAAACTTGTAACAACAAAGAGGAAAGAAGGAAGGAAGGAAGGAAGGAAGGAAGGAAGGAAGGAAGGAAGGAAGGAAGGAAGGAAGGAAGGAAGGAAGGAAGGAAATTGAGGTAGCAAGGGTGGGCAGAAGATACCCAGGCTTGCCCCAGTCTCCTAGTGCAGAGGTGTGCCAGTGCCACACTATGGGTCCACTTTCTGTCCTGTCACAGAACATGGCAGCTTGAGAAGCAAACTGTGGGAAGCATGACTGAGCTTTCAGTGTATATTTTTTCCTTTCTTATCTGTCAGGCACTTAGAGGCACTAAACATCCCACTTTTTGATGGATGGTTCTCTTCAACTTAAACCTATGTTATCAAAGACATACATGTTAGAATGGCTAGATTCCCAGCTATTTCAAATTACTATTTTCTAATAGTGATTAATAACTCTCATTCATAATTTTGCTCTGAAGCTTCTATTATTTTATGCTAATAAACACATTGTATAGAGTATTTTTGGTGACTACTGCTTGCTATCATCTTACTTTTATATCTTTACCTACTTGTTTTGTTTCTTATAAAGAACATCCTAGCTTAGTATTAGTCAGATTTTGATGTACATAGTTTTTTTAAAGTATTTAAGAATAAATTTCAATCATTAATCAGTTATTGCTGTATGTAAGTAGCTATGTGGCTTTGCATGTATTTATGAGTATTATTGTGATTGTTACTATTGTCAACATTGCTTGAAAGAGTGTATCCTTTAGGATTTTTTTTTCAGAAATGGTTGTCTTATAGGTCAGTAAAATGAGGAAGAAGTATGTGTTCTGAAGGTATGTGTCACTTTTCAAATTGCTGGGGGTCCAGATGAATCGGAAAGCAGAAGTGGGAAGGTTATATGTGGTTAAATTCAGTTATTGAGCAGATGTGTTTTTGCTGATGCCGCTTCCACAAATATAAAAGTCTAGATTTGTCAGCCATTGAAATGACAACTCCCACGAGTGAGGCCTCAGAACTCATGGAGTTGCATCACTTGTTCTCTTGTTCTGATGCTTGAAGCTTCTTGAACTGAGAAGCCGTCATCTCACCTCTCCAGCCTGCAGCTGGCCATTGGGGACTCTCCAGCCTCTGATTGTATGAACCGATCTAATAAATCCCATCACAATTACACATGCATTCTATTGGTTTATTCCTCCAGAGAACCTTGACTAATACAATATTCCATCTTTGTCCTGTATTGGTTCAGGGAGTTTAGTCAACATAATAAAAATAGTTTATTCTTTTAGGTGGCTGATGTACTTGCTTTTGTTGAGAATATTTTATATCTCAGTGAAGCAGGCATCTAATCAAGAAAGAGTCAGTGGTATTAGGCTAATTAATTCATTTCCCAGTTTAATCTCATAATGAAAGCCCTGAGTATAAATGCCTTATGAACTGAAAGTAACACTATTTCTTCTACTATTTTGTAGATTCTGAAATAGTATAATAAAAGAAACTTTATTATGTATACAACCTTGAAGAAAAAGAATAATTGAACAATAGGGTCCCAATGTATGTTATTTATTAATAATCAATATACACTTATATTCAGTAGACACTATTCTATATTATTCCTACCTGACTTCTGTGTAAACTTTAATTTTAATAAGAGAGAAACAAACTTTAAGAAATCAAACTAAAACACACACTCTTGAATAGACTTTTAAAAGAACCATTTCCCATGGTTGTTGAGACCAAATTGATTAATTAAAGGCTAATAATCAATATGCACTAAGTATTCTAGAGTCAAATAGAAGGTGGAGTTATTTATATACCTCTCTAAGAAGGATATTATCATTCCTGGCTTTTGACATCTGTAAGATAGAATTTATAATAAAACAGCATCCACTTTTTATTTGAATTTTCTAGAAAAAGTTACCCTTCTATAGTTATTTAATAGTGTAATGTATTGCATAATACCCCTGCCCCTATTGAAAAATGCTTAACTTGAGCACCTGGATTCCATCGCACACACCATTATGGGCTGCGAACAAAAGTTACTCTCAGTATTTAGAGAAGGAGCAAAACCACGAGAGAAACTCACACCTATCTAACATGTTCAATGTCATGCAATGCTTTTGCAGTACTGATTTCCTAACCCCTCCCAGGAGGTCTTCACTGTATCTCTTCAAATAGATCTACTTTCATCTGCTAGATATAAGCATTTCCAGAAATCCATGCTTAGTTCTTTCTCACAACTCACATCTTATTGTTTTTGATGTGATCTACTTATATGTTCTCAAACATTCATCTTTATTGACTCTGAAGCTTCACTCTTGGCAAATGGCTTTTTGGGCTCTCATGTACTCCAGAAACATTTCCACTAATCATCTTGAATACCTTGAGACTTCACACATATGTGAAGACCTAAATTCTTTATTTTTTTTCCTCACCTACACTTTCTAGAAGATATTGCTACCACCATGGCCACTTGAGTGTAGTATCATTTTATGTTCATTTTTTAGAGGTTAACACTTGGCTATTTAGGAGCCCTCTTGTAATTGCCATGGACTGGTACCTAGCCCTCCCATTTCTCTCTACTTAGAGCCACCCTGCTTTATGTCATACTTTCCTGGTGATTTTTTACTAGCTCTGGATTGATCCCTTAACAGTTTGTTCTTTGAACTTAGTCTATACACAACTTCCAGGTGGTGTTTTGTTAACCCCTTCTCTAATGCTTTTAAAAAACTAAAAAACTAAACTTCAACATATTCAATCATAGCATTCTCCTGCCTATCAAATGTAGGTCAACAGTTTTTATCAGCAGTTAACTGTACCTGTGATAAGCCCCAGGGTGATATTGCCACTGTCCAAAGCCAGGTCATAGTGGTACCTCTTAGGTATCTATATTGAAGTAAAGCTAAGCCTCTTTAAAGTGCTTTGTTACACTGCATAGCTATTTCTATTTCATGCTTCAATCATTTTTTTCAAATGAGTCACCGAATTCCCTAATTCCATTTCCCCATTGTAGAACACCACCTAAACAAAGCTTTTGACAGTATTGCTCCATTTTCATAGAACTTTGTGAACATTTACAGCGTACAGTGTAGTCTACCTGACTTGTCTTATACACTTTATATTTTTTCTTGCAATCTTATGACAAGCTAACATTTGTTATTATTATTTATTATTATTATTATTCATAATACTTTATGTGTGGGGGTGTTCTACCAGTGTGTATGTCTTTGTACTATGTGTGTGCAAGGCTCACAGAACCCAGATGTGTGGCCAAGATGCCATCTGATTGCTTGGAACTGGAGATACAGGTCTTTCTGAGACACCTCTGGAAGAGAAACTAGAGGTCTTAACTGCTAAGCCATCTTTGTAGTCCTGAGTCCTAACATTTAATAATGTGGAGAGGACATAATATCTTCTAAAATGCTGTATACAATAACATAATCTCCACTTAAAGTCATGGATTCACTCACTTTTTTCTTGTTATTGACTGTTTTGTTGCTGTTGTTTTTGTGAGACATTGTATTTCTGTTTAGTTATATTTGGCTTGGAATTTGCTATGTAGCCTTGCCTTGAACCTATGTTTTTCTTGAGTTTTCCGTCGTGTTCTCTGTTTTCAATTTTTGAATTGCATTTTGTTTGCCTGTTTTGAGATTGACTTTTTCTATGTTAACTAGGCTTGCCAGGAACTGCAAGGCTCAATTGGTTCTTCTATCTCATTCTTCTGGATATAAGTGTATATATCTGCAGTTGTTTTGAATTGTACTTTGACAAGATCCTGGTCAATTTTAATGTCAAGGCTGACTTTCAATGAACTAAAGGAAGAAAACTCCCATGAGTCTTTCCATGACACGATGGCTTCTCACTTGACTTTTTACAGGAAAGAGATTTGCAGCCATCAGGGTGAACTGGGATAAGAGATTTACCCATTTGCCTTTGTTCTAACTTTCTTGAGAACTTCTAAGGAGTGACTTTTTGCCCTTCTATATGATCGTTCTAAAATTCAATGAGAAAGATATTTACAGTTCTGTAAATATCACTTTGGCATTTTACATTTTGTAGGAAAAAAGCTTTTACATTGCAGTTCATAGCAGAGTTTGAGGTTCTTAAATGCCAAGGAAAGATGTAGAAAAGAGACCTTTTTCTGGGGAAAAAAAAGACCAACTTTCGAATTTGACATTGAGAAATTTGAAGAACTTTTAGGAGTACCTGTGAAGAATAAAGATGTTATTTGATGTCAGGCTATAGGACTCTTCTTCACTGCTTGGCAAATGGTATTAAAGTAAGTGAAAGGTTATGATATGCATTCCTTCCTTTATATGAAGCTTATACAATCACTTGCAATACTATGCAGCAGTAACAATCAAATCGCTTTAGGAAATGGTGCTAACTATATGTCTTAATGAACTGAAGAATGGAGGTGTCCAGACACATATCGAAATACTTTAAAGGTAGATTTTATTCCCGTTGGGAATAAGACCATGATGTTGCTTCACAGAACATTACCTTTTAGAGAAGGAGAATGCTGCCTTTCCTCTTGTAGTTATTACATGGGTTGGAAAATCATTACAGGAGTCTAAAGCAAAAGTTGTAGATGGATGAGCTGGAATACATTTCATAAATTGTTGTCTCTTGCATTCATAGATCAAGCAAGAAAGTACATGAGAAAAGAGTGAGCTACTGATATTTTCACAATAAATATGCAAACAATAAATTTATTCAATAATTTATTTAATGGATTGTTAGGTTGGTGCTTTTATAGAAATGCCATTAATATAACATGAGTGAGTATGTGTTCATCGTAATATTTCTCATACTTCTATTAGAAGATAAATAAAGTGTTTAAACGAATAATTGAGAATAACGTAATAAAGGGCTTGCTTATAAAGAAAG
Organism: Mus caroli; assembly: GCF_978045245.1. Lineage (NCBI taxonomy): Eukaryota > Metazoa > Chordata > Mammalia > Rodentia > Muridae > Mus > Mus caroli. The sequence goes on from NW_028227258.1 coordinate 18,629,370, forward strand.
GCTCCAGGGATGTGGACCTGACTTGACTAGGTTGGGGAGATAATGAAGAAAAAGTGAACATACAGCCACACAGAAATGTTGGAGTTTGGGCTGTCTGATAGAGAAAGCACATCCTCCTAAAGGTATAGTGTTTTTATTTAACTTAGTTGAGCAAGAAGCAAGTTTTATGGAAGTTGGGTGAGCCAATCAAAGTAGAAGTCTCTTTAGGGGATTGATCTCCAGCCATAAATATCCAGGTTTAGAAAGTTTGAGGTCCATTTTCTGCACACACTATCAACATCCACATTGGCCATTTTCCCAAGCCTCACCCACTTATGATGGGTTTGAGGCTTTGAGTCTTTGTCATGGCCCTGCCCACATCTACAGCACGCATTCCTTCAGGCCTTGTTCATTCTAGGCTTTCTCCACTCCCATGATAACTTCTTACTTCATAGCATTAATATCATAGAGTACAAAGGGTGAGCAGACAGGAAAAGACTGACTCATGAACAATGTCAACATTCTAGGAAAGTTACCTTTGGAAAGGAACCAACTGCTACCAGCCCATGGTGTGATGAAGAAGAATCCAGAGGATACCTTGACCTTCATTGCTTCTATTTCTCTGGTCTCCTGATCATGACTTTACTGGTCAACTACAAAGAAGATTTCAAATATTTAGATACTCAGAATTGCCTAAGATATTTCTCAAGATATTGTGTTAATTAGACAGTGTTGGCATAATTTTATGACCAGGTAATATGAATAAATATGAGTACCTTTTCTCTTTCACATAGAGATGTTTTCTTTGGTAATTTCATGAGTTTAAATGTCAACAGGTATGGTGTTTTATATGGTGGGCATGCTCTGCTGCTATTGATCTAGAAATTACAATTCGATGGTTAAAGTTTTATCACAGAATAAGTCTGTTTCACCACTTAAAACAAACAAACAAACAAACAAACAAACAAACAAAAGACTAATGATTTACTTTTAGCTTCAATTTGTTTCCCCAGTTTTTCTTTAATGTTTTGTCCAAATATGGTAAGTCCTGGTCTAAAAACACAATGTGATATCAGACCTCAAAGCACACTGGACTTTGTGACCTGCTGTGTGAACCTTTTGTCTCTCTGAGAAAGTGTCTCCAAAGCACTTTAATAGCATTTTGCTGAAGGCTCTGATATACATATATTTCTAATATATGTAATCTCATATATATATAATATATATATTCATATACGTATATGTGTATATGTATGTATATGTGTATATGCATATGTTGTCAATTTTCTTTTTGATCTGTAAAGAAATAAATCAGGTGTTATATTCCTCAAACATACATATACATGTATATGTAATCACTAATGTGAACTTTACATGTCGGAAAGTGTATTACTAAACAATCACATGTAGGATAAACTAATTTTAAATAAAAAAAGCCACTTTTTAGAAAGATAAGAGATTTATTTGTTTACTTATTTTGTATTCATTCATTCTAGGCCGCTAGCAGGTAAGCTGACATGTTTAAAGTGATGATATTTTTTCCATTTGCTTCTTTTTCCCTTCATAGATGTCCATTCTAACAAATACTATTTACCCCCTGATGTCCATAAAACTCCCAGAGTATAACTTTTAGCACTCCAAATTGCTAACTCAGTCATTGTATCATTTTAGTAATCTATTGCTGTGTGGCAAAGTACCTCAATGTGCTGGATTTTTTTTAAATAAAGTATCTATTACATTTTAGTTTCTGTGGTTCAGAAATAGTGGGTCCAGCTGAATTGGATTCTGTGTCAGGGCATCTCACAAGGCTCTGATTTAGCTGTAGACCTTGGTTATGATATCTTTAAGGGGACTTCTGGAGAAGGCCTTACTTCTGTGCTTAGTGATAGGAGCCAGACTTTTGCTGAAAGTTGGGCTGAGCCCTCCCTTGGCTTCATAATCTGTATGTGTTTCCAGTTTGTAGCTGTCAGCAAAGCACCTTGATGTGAGAAGGTGAGAAACCAAATGAAGAGAGTCACCGTTACGTGAAACCTCATTTTTGTTGAGTTTTCTTCATTAGAACTAAATGATTTGATCTATGTCTCATAATGAGACGTAGAAAGAGGTGGCACAGGACATTTGAGAGGAAGCTTTCAAATGCTCATTTCCTTCAGTTTGTCATAGGATTCTTCAACTCAACCTGTCAAAGTTGTATTAAAATTGCCTCTAAATGTTTTCCTTTGTTTTCTTTTGAATGTGGATAACTCCTTGGAATGCGTATAGTTAATGCTTTGTAAGGATTCTTTTGTTTGTGCATTTATCAATTTTACATGCATATAAATTTAGTTTATAGGCTGGTTGTTGATACAAGATTGTATTGATAGTACAGAGATCTTTGGACCAGCATGTAGTGTGTGCAATTCCAGGCAACTTGATCCTTACGAAATTTGTATGGAAGATCAAAGGGCTCTTCATTTTCTCTCTGACCTGATTTTTTAACCTTTCTTATTTTATTTATTTATTTATTTATTTATTTATTTATTTATTTATTTATATAAATGCACAGCATGCTGCCTGTGGTTTTCTTTCTGCCACTGTCTTCAGCCTCATGACATCACCAAGAAGTGGTGTTTTTCCGTGTAGTTGCCTGTCACCCTGCTCCAGAGCTTATGGAGCCTCTGACTGCAGTGCATAATGACCTGGCATTTCCATGGAAACAATGAAAATAAAGAAGTGGCTCCAGTTGGCTCTTTTGCCTTCCCTCAACTTCATTCTGCTTTCTAGTCAAAGGGCTCAAATTTTTCTCTACTCGAACTCCTGCATTTCCAGAAAAGAGAGTCCCAAGGCATCATCCAGAACTATTATACAATATGTACAGTCTCATAGATGTTTTTTAATGAAAATACTACCTAATGATACTTCATGTGGAATTTCTATCTTAATAATGTGTTGATATTTGAAAGAAGGATTTGAAATTGATTGAAGAAAAGGTGAGGTGAATTATAAAGTTGGACTCAACTGCCTATCTTATACAGATTTTTAAAACAAGCACTTCATTTTTCTTTCCCTGCTAACAAAATCTGATTCTGTTATGAAAGTTTAATAACATTTTGGAAATTTCTCCTGTCAGAAGCAATTATGCAGCAGCTCCTCCTTGTCCAAACATTTATTTGTCCTTCCCAAAGAACTAGGTAGATTAGTGAGACCTAATGCTACCTTGATCGCAGGAGACTGCATTTCTGAAAATAGAATTATGTCTAGAGCTTTCCTGCCATGAAAGTGAGCTAACCTAATTGCATGTGCTCTATTGCTTTTCTGGAAACTTTCTGAGAGTTGGGGCATGTCATAGCCAGCCATCTCTGCTTCTCTGAAAGTGACAATTTATTTGAGCGTAGCTATGTATTTGAATCATGGTGTACACAATTATACTTCCACTCTTCCAAGTATTTTGACCAGAGATTCAGCTTTATACTTCTATCTAGTTCATCAGATAAAGTATCTGGCCACTTTTACTTAGTCTCTGTCAAGGTGACTTTGCATTAGTATTTTTTATAAAATCTTACAAATAAGAAAATATAAAGAGGTATTCCTGTGTTTTTGTTTGTTTTCCTTTTTTCAGAACTAGGACTTGAACCCAATTTCTCTCTAGAACTCCAGCTTTGTATCACTGTTCCCTATGCATTTTGCACATAAACTTAAACTCTGTTGACTACAAAATGGCTAGAGCTTGTGTCTCTAGCTGCATATGTAGCAGAAGATGGCCTAGTCGGCCATCAGTGGAAAGAGAGGCCCCTTGGTCTTGCAAACTTTATATGCCTCAGTATAGGGGAACGCCAGGGCCAAGAAGTGGGAGTGGGTGGGTGGGTGAGTAGGTGGGGGAGGGTCTGGGGGGACTTTTGAGATATCATTGGAAATGTAAATGAAATAAATACCTAATTTAAAAAAAACCAAAAAACAAACAAAAACAAAAAACAAAAAAAAAAAAGAAAGAAAAAAGAAAACAAGGAAAGCGCTTTTATTAAAAAAAAAAAAAAAAGAAGTGGGAGTGAGTGGTTAGGGGAGCAGGGCGGGGGGAGGGTATAGGGAACTTACGGGATAACATTTGAAATGTAAATAAAGAAAATATCTAATAAAAATAATTATTTTCTTATAAGTTTCTCCCACGTGGTTAAAAAGTAGCTTGGCTTGCCTAGGTGTTCACTCTGCTCTTCCTACACGTTGCTTTTGTAAAATTTTCTTTAGAAGTCAGAACTGTCCTGTTGAGTTGCCCCATGACAAATGCTTACATCTTTACTGCTGTTTCCTCTCATTCAAACTGAGTAAGCATGTCGTGGGTATCAATCACGTCAGGGTCGTTTCAAACGCCTAATTTTATATCACTTCCTCTAGTTCAGGTACAGAGCCTTCTGCCATTTCTTATACTGTCAGCTGTCTGTGATATTTAGTGGGTGACTTCTTTCTGCCCACTTTGCTCAGCTACATAATCACAGTGTAGCAGAGGGTTTTGGTGAGACCACTGTTTTATATTTCTTTCAGTGCTGTGTGAAAATTATAACTTAGCTTTATCAACATCTTTTATATTTTGGCATTATCAGGCTATCCTTTCTTTCGTGTGTGTGTGTATGTGGGTGTTTGTGTGTGTGTGTGTTTTCTTTTCTAGTAGTAAGCTCTATTTCTATTTGGATCATTGTTGTGGGTTAGGACAGTTCTGAGTGTTTCTCACCACTTTCAAGCAGTGTTCTCTGAACTTCCCAGTCATTCTCAGGGTATCAAGCAATATCAGCTGGAAATCTCACCATTTACTTCAGTGAATATAGTCATGCAATGAGAAGAAAAAAATTACTCCTTATTACGCTACTAGATTTATGATAAATATATCTGTATCTATAGGTACCTATGGGCTCTGCCTTCTATCTTGCCTCTATTTTTGGCTTTTATTGAAACACTGTTTTTATGTATTTGATCCTACTCATTTTCCTGAACATTTCTTTTTCAAATAAAATATTGTTTTCTGCATCATTAAGTTTTCATATTAAGGAATTATTTCCATTAATATGGAAATATAATGTACTATTTCCCATGGAAAACAAATAGCATACACTTAATGAATAAGCAATGACTATTGTCATTTTTCAGTCATTCAAACTTAACTTCAGTTTGGTCTGGAGGTGTAAGAGTTTTCTTCCAGATACTTGAGAGGATGAAGTTATGGACGTAAGAACAAAGATACTTGGGTTAAAGAATGAATTCAGGATCATCCAGTGCAAATTACTAAGACACTATATCAAAAATACAAACTAAAGATGGAGCTAGGATGTAACTGAGTAGCAGAGTGCTTAGTTAATACTTATGAGGTACTGTGTCTAATTCCTGGTATCACCAAACAATTATTTCAGTCATGTGTAGTACTTTAAGATTAAATACATTGCCAAGCATGGTGCCTTCTGCCTGCAATTCCTGGACAAGAGAGGTAAAGGCAGGAAGATTAGGAGTTCAAGATTAATCTCAGCTTCCATGCTTGGTGTTTGAGATCAGCCCAAGCCATATAAAGCTTTGTGTAAATATTAAGCATTTAATTATCATAGTAGCAAATGTAATTTAATGTAATATTTTGGCAATATATATACACAAATCCTATTCTCTTATAAGATTAATAGAAAATTAATGTAGCATACACTACATTAATTTTTAATGGCATAAAATTAAAATATGTTTGACATAAAGAAAACTTCCTTCCTAGATCTTTGTAACAAAAAATAGTTTGAGGAAACATAATCATTTTTGAAGAGAATGAGAAAATAGTCCCAAATCTCAGGTTAGCAATAAATCTCTTTCTTGGTTTGTTTATTTGTTTGATTCTTTAATATATATTTTTACAGGTGTTTATTTATTTCCCCTCAGTGTTTTCAGTATAGCATCATTGCTGATATAGAGAAAGAAGATGACCCAAGAATTTCAGTGTGGTAATGCAGCAAAAGACGCCTACATTTTTCCTTGGTAATGCTCAGCATCACAATAAACCTTTGCACACCTTTAGTGTAATCAAAGTATTAATCAATTTTAAACATGCCTCTGTGAGTGAGTCTGTGCAAGGATGCCACAGCACACAGGCAGAGGGCAAAGTATAAACTTAGGTGTTGAGCTGTGCCTGTCATCTTCAGAGAGGACATCTTTGCTGTTTGTTGCTGCTTAAACAGTTTAGCGGGCCCTTGAGTTTCTTTCCCTGCCTCCCATCTCACTGTCACAGAACTGAGATTGCGAACACATGCTTTATGCTGGTCCCTGTGAATCCAACTCTTCTCTTCATGCTCCTGTGGCAAGCCCTTAGTCAATCAGCCCTTTGATGGCTCCAAACCATTGTTACTAATAAGTGTAACTACTCAAATCCAATCAGACTTTGTGATCATTGCTCAAGGAAGTGGAACATTGTTCTGGCCTAGTAGGCAAACCACCAGAACTTTACCTAGTGGAGTCAGAAGAATGGGGAAGTCCCAGTTGTGTGTCATTTAGAAATATGCTTTCCTTCTCAGGTACTGACTATGTGGGATTAGACCCTCCATATGACCTCATTTGCCTGAGGGAAGATTTTTCGCTATTACTGGGTTGTTCCAAGTTGCATTTCATGACAGTATTATAAGTGCTTTATGAAGACTATCTAATTTAATCCTCACAACAGTGCTTTCATTTTAGTACAATTAATATTACAGATACAGGCCATGAGGAAGCTTATAACAGCTAAATAACATGTCCAATGCTTCGCAGTTGGTAAGTAGTCGAATTTAGACTTAAAGCCCAGCTGTCTGATCGATGCAAAAGCTCCAGGCCCCATATCAAAGGAAGCATTTGCCCAAAGCTGATCAGAACCACAGAGAGCAAACTATAGTGTAAGTAGGATGAGTGTTGTTGGTTTTCTTCTCCTTATTTTTATTAAAATTGGTGGTAGAATTAAATTTTGAGATATTTATAAACTGATAATTTCTCATTCTCTTCACTGTAGCTCCCAAGCAACTGCCCATATCTTGTGAGCTGAGATTGCTTCCAGGAAAGGATTACATAGGACAAATGGACAATTAGCCAAAGTTTAGATGGAGTACTCAATATTTAAATGGAGTTTCTTTTTTTTTTTTTTTTTAATATTTTTATTACATATTTTCCTCAATTACGATTCCAATGCTATCCCAAAAGTCCCCCATAGCGCCCCCCCACTTCCCTATCCACCCATTCCCATTCTTTTGGCCCTGGCATTCCCCTATATTGGGGCATATAAAGTTTGCAAGTCCAATGGGCCTCTCTTTCCATTGATGGCTGACTAGGCCATCTTTCGATACATATGCAGCTAGAGACAAGAGCTCCGGGGTTCTAGTTAGTACATCATGTTGTTCCAACAATAGGGTTGCAGATCCCTTTAGCTCCTTGGGTACTTTCTCTAGCTTCTCCATTGGGAGCCCTGTGATACATCCAATAGCTGACTGTGAACATCCACTCCTGTGTTTGCTAGGCCCCAGCATCGTCTCACAAGAGACAGCTATATTTGGGTCCTTTCAGCAAAATCTTGCTAGTGTATGCAATGGTGTCAGCGTTTAGAAGTTGATTATGGGATGGATCCCTGGGTACGGCAGTCTCTAGATGGTCCATCCTTTCATCACCGCTACGAACTTTGTCTCTGTAACTCCTTCCCTGGGTGTTTTGTTCCCAATTCTGAGAAGGTGCACAGTGTCCACACTTTGGTCTTCATTCTTCTTGAGTTTCATGCGTTTAGCAAATTGTATCTTAAATCTTGGGTATCCTAAGATTTGGGCTAATATCCACTTATCAGTGAATACATATTGTGTGAGTTCTTTTGTGATTGTGTTACTTCACTCAAGATGATGCCCTCCAGGTCCATCCATTTGGCTAGGAATTTCATAAATTCATTCTTTTTAATAGCTGAGTAGTACTCCATTGTGTAAATGTACCATAATTTCTGTATCCATTCCTCTGTTGAGGGACATCTGGGTTCTTTCCAGCTTCTGGCTATTATAAATAGGGCTGCTATGAACATAGTGGAACATGTGTCCTTTTTACCGGTTGGGACATCTTCTGGATATATGCCCAGGAGAGGTATTGCTGGATCCTCCGGTAGTACTATGTCCAATTTTCTGAGGAACCGCCAGACTGATTTCCAGAGTGGTTGTACAAGCTTGCAATCCCACCAACAATGGAGGAGTGTTCCTCTTTCTCCACATCCTCGCCAGCAACTGCTGTCACCTGAATTTTTGATCTTAGCCATTCTGACTGGTGTGAGGTGGAATCTCAGGGTTGTTTTGATTTGCATTTCCCTGATGATTAAGGATGTTGAACATTTTTTCAGGTGTTTCTCTGCCATTCGGTATTCCTCAGGCGAGAATTCTTTGTTCAGTTCTGAGCCCCATTTTTTAATGGGGTTATTTGACTTTCTGGAGTCCACCTTCTTGAGTTCTTTATATATATTGGATATTAGTCCCTTATCTGATTTACTCAAGCCTTCTGGTTCTCCACTGGAGAAAATACACTCTGTACACTAACTCCATAAACACCTCCTTTCTCTGGGAATCTTCTAAAGGCTGATGTCATCTTCACTGCCCTCCCCATCTCTGCATGGTTATTTGGGCTCTGATCACTCACCATATCCTCCTCTTAGGACTTAATTTCAGAACGGTAATTTACAAAGCCTTTTTATATCGATTTTAACTTATTTCTTTCATATTTAACTTTTCTTCTCTTGCCTGGACTACTTTAATTTTTAAGAGAGGGGTGAGTATGATTCTTGCTTATCCTTTTCAATATGTTTTGAAGAACACGTGCTTCATTTCAGTAAGTGTCTAACCACCTGTAACCCAAAATCTGAGGCTCTTATATAGCAGGAACCCTGGATCAAATGAGTATCTTTTGTGTGAATTAGAAACTCCATTTAATATCAGGGTTGTTTTGATTTGCATTTCCCTGATGACTAAAGATGTTGAACATTTCTTTAGGTGCTTCTCAGACATTTGATATTTCTCAGTTGAGAATTCTTTGTTTAACTCTGTACCCCATTTTTCTATAGGGTTATTTGATTCTCTGGAATCTAACTTCTTGAGTTCTTTGTAAATATTGGATATTGGTCCTCTATCAGATGTAGGATTGGTAAAGATCTTTTCCCAATCTGTTGGTTGCTTTTTGATGAAAAGAGCCTGATATGGCTGTCTCCTGAGTGGCCCTGGTAGAGCCTTACCAGGTGCATATGTAGCAGAGAATGGCCTTTTCATGCATAAATGGTAGGAGAGGTCCTTGGTTCTATGAAAGCTCAGTGGATGCCCCAGTGTAGGGGAATTGAGGGTGGGAGGTGGGAGGAGGAGCACCCTCATAGAAGCAGGGGGAGGAGGATGTGATAGGGGGTTTCCAGGAAGGAGGCAAACTGGGAAAGGTTATAATATTTGAAATGTAAATAAAGAAAACATCCAATACAATATTTAAAAAATATAGATGACTTCTGTAGAGGGACAAACATGGTGGAGTTATTGGTTGCAAGAACATATGGCAGGTGCTTCTACATCCTGGTAGGCCAGGAAGATGAAAGATTGTCCCAGAAACACCATGGGATATAACTCACAAATCCTGCTCCAATGACTCAATTCTGTTATGTATATCTTCAATTCCCAAACTTCCATACTTGCATAACCATTCGGAAGACTGAGACTAAGTGTTCAGTCATGAACTATGGGGTAAACTAAAAAGCCAGACAATAACATCTTGCATGACTTTGCAATTTAATCTTTAGCAATGATGAGTTCAGGAAATGAGATTATTTTTCAGATAATATTATTTGCATATTTTCCTCATCTCAGACTCTCCTCATAGTAACGTTGCACGATTTTTGGTTTTGATTATTGTATTATTTATGAGAGTCTTGCTTTAAACTCATTCTAAATCAAGATATTATGCTGAAATGTCCTCATTAGAGCATTGTCTCTTAACACTACCATTCCTAGTTACAAATTATGTATTTACTACCTGTCTCCTCTTGAATATAAGACTCATAAAAGTGTTTTTTAGGCTCTAGTCGCATAACTCTGTGTTACTCAACATAGTCTGTAAAAAGAAGTTTCTCTGATGAGGGTTGCCCTATGACCTAGTGTATGGATATGATGATGAAGCAGTTTAATGCTAAATCCACTTAGTAAAATTATATAATCATATTTTACCTAGGGTCTATGACATGTCTAGCTAGAGGTTCTTGGCCTAGCTATGTCAATTCCAAACCAAGTAGGATGTACTATCTGATTCTTCCAGTTCTCTCAGCCCAAAGTGGGATATATTCATCAAAACCTTTACCCTGAGGCTCAGGAGTCGATGTGGAAGAAGGACAGAAAAATTGTAAAAGCCAGAGTCTGTGAAGGACTCCAAGCAAATGGCACATTCCAGATACAACAGGACCAACAGAAGATGAACTGAGATTGACAGTATGCACAAGGCCTTAATAGGTTCAATCCTGAGAGAATCCCATCACTAAAAATACATGGATAGCAGGTCTCACTGCTAGCCAAGAAGCTATTTATAATTACCTACTGGGAAAGGGAGAACCATTCTCCAACAGAGTTCACGGAGTATATCAACCACACTCCAGGGCAAGCAAGCCCCCATGGCCAGGAGTATTTGGCTATCATAAAACAACCTCCATGTTTTCATCATTGTTGTTCTTTTCTGGGCTTTTGTTTTGTGGGTATTTTTGTTGTTGATGATATATTGAAATTTTGCTTGCTTGTTTTGATATTTGTTTTTGTGATTTGTGTGTTCTTTTTTGGAGATAAAGAAAGAGAAGGGGAGAGGGAAAGCATAAAGTTGAAAGGGGAGGGAGGTGTGGAGGATAAGGGAGAAGTTTGAGGAAAAAGAACATGATCAAGATGCATAAAATGTTTTTAAAAATAAAGATGGAATAAATATTCTTCAATGTTAGTTGGCTGGGTGAATAAAAAAATGGAGGTCATGATAAGAAAACAGCTATTGGGCTGCAGGCTAGGAAATCAGTCTAGAGGCTTGCAAATGCAAACATGGAATGTCATATTTCTTGCGATTGATGGTTACTTTTAGAAAAATTAAAGTAGAAAGTTTAGTACTTTTGTATCTTGGGTACATGCTCGAGGGTACAGCTTCTTGAACTGCTCATACCAGGACCTTCTTTCATCAAAGAAATAGTTGTCCTCTCATTTTACTTTATCTTTCCTCATTATTCATAATTCTTTGAGAATTTCATAAAATATAATGCATTGATCACAAACACACTCCTTTGACTCCTCCCAGATACATTTCAGACTATCTTACTTCTTGTCCTTTTTAAATGTTGTAAGACCAATCCATCAATTAGAGGTTGTCCTGCTCATATAGTCATAGGAGGTCTTCTGTGGAGCATGGTCTACATCCTAGGGAGAAAACTTAACTCTCCTCTTTCAGTAGCTGTTCTTTGCAGCAGGTGTTTAAATAGGGTAGAACTCTGTGTTCCCCTTCCTCCTTCATGTTGGATTTTTGGGGGGTGGGAGGCCTGAGACTGAGTAGAGTTTCTGCATGCTCCCAACTATTATCATTTAATGTGTATGACTTGCCTGTATTCCTCATCATTTAGCCATTCAATGTCTTTGGTTTTTATAATCTCTCTGTTCATCCTTCTGCTATGATTCTCCGACCCTTACTGGGAGGGCTTATGATACAGATAAAAAATGTAGAGGTTAGAATTCCATAGTATTTTATCCTCTGCACTTTGATCAGTCATGGATCTCTGTGTTACTCTCCACTTGATCTTAGCCAAAAGGCCGAGAAGCGATTCTGTGTTACTCTCAAAACGTTTATGCAAAAAGAAGTTTCTCTAATGAGGCTTACCCTATGAACAAGTGTACAGTTGTAATGATGAGTTAGTTTATTTATTTTTTTTTAATTTTTAATATTTTTATTACATATTTTCCTCAATTACATTTCCAATGCTATCCCAAAAGTCCGCCATACCCCCCCTCCTTCCCTACCCACCCATTCCCATTCTTTTGGCCCTGGCATTCCCCTATATTGGGGCATATAAAGTTTGCAAGTCCAATGGGCCTCTCTTTCCATTGATGGCCGACTAGGTCATCTTTCGATACATATGCAGCTAGAGACAAGAGCTCCGGGGGTCTGGTTAGTACATCATGTTGTTCCAACAATAGGGTTGCAGATCCCTTTAGCTCCTTGGGTACTTTCTCTAGCTTCTCCATTGGGAGCCCTGTGATACATCCAATAGCTGACTGTGAACATCCACTCCTGTGTTTGCTAGGCCCCGGTATCGTCTCACAAGAGACAGCTATATTTGGGTCCTTTCAGCAAAATCTTGCTAGTGTATGCAATGGTGTCAGCGTTTAGAAGCTGATTATGGGATGGATCCCTGGATACGGCAGTCTCTAAATGGTCCATCCTTTCATCACAGCTACGAACTTTGTCTCTGTAACTCCTTCCCTGGGTGTTTTGTTCCCAATTCTAAGAAGGTGCACAGTGTCCACACTTTGGTCTTCATTCTTCTTGAGTTTCATGCGTTTAGCAAATTGTATCTTATGTCTTGGGTATCCTAAGATTTGGGCTAATATCCACTTATCAGTGAATACATATTGTGTGAGTTCTTTTGTGATTGTGTTACTTCACTCAAGATGATGCCCTCCAGGTCCATCCATTTGGCTAGGAATTTCATAAATTCATTCTTTTTAATAGCTGAGTAGTACTCCATTGTGCATTGTCCATTGAGCATGTGTCCTTTTTACCGGTTGGGACATCTTCTGGATATATGCCCAGGAGAGGTATTGCTGGATCCTCCGGTAGTACTATGTCCAATTTTCTGAGGAACCGCCAGACTGATTTCCAGAGTGGTTGTTATAGCCATTCAGCAAATCTTTTGTATTAGGCTGCCCCTAGGATCTATGGCATGTCTAGCTAGAGGTTCTTGGCCTAGATATGAGTTCTGACTTGTTGATTAGGCATTAAATCCATTTAGAAATGTTTAGCTACTCCCGAGACATTATCACCAATATTGGCACTATCGCTACAGATCCATTACCATAGTTCACAGGGTTCACATTAGCCAATATTGGTGATTCTAGTTTTCTCTCTGTGAGTGTGCTTTTCACCTTTTGCTATTATAAAAACTAGCCAGTAGAGGTGAAGCTTCTGAGTAAGTGATAGCGTTACTTTTTCCACGTTCTGTAAATATGGCATCTTCAGCAATAGGGTATTACCTCCCAGTTCTTCAAGAAAACCAAAAGAATTGACAGGAAGCTAAATTTTGGTGTACTATCTGAGACATCTTTGGCAATAATTCCAAATATTCCCAGGTTTATTTAAAAACTAGGTATACAAACCAAAAGTTTACTGCTAATAATTCATGAAAATATATAGTAAAATACTTAAAATATATTATAAAATGCATTTACTTTAAAATTAGCATTGAAAAATACTTATAAAATATATTTTAAATATTTTCTATACATATAATTTTTATGACATTTATGTTTGTGTGTAGGCACTCGTGTGTGTGTGTGTGTGTGTGTGTGTGTGTGTGTGTGTCTAGATCATATAATAACATGAAGGCATCCATTCTTTCCTGGTTGAGTTTCAGATATTACACTCAAGTCTTAGTGCTGGTGGCACATGCATTTACCTGCAGAGCCTTCTCATGGGCCATGCTGCACATAATTTCTGTGATTTTAAAAGATGAAAGCAAATAGCAAATGGCTGAGATGATGGGCAAGCTTGTTTATTCTCATACGAATGTTTGCCTGATCATTTGATACTTTATGATGTTTATACAACATCTTCCTGGCTTTTTGGAGAAGAGTGTTAGTTTGATTTTATAGCTATCAATTCTGAGAATGCCAGTTCATGGAACTAGGACCTACAAAATGGAAGAATTAAGTTTAAATTCATTTCAGAAATTGTAGTAAATTCTGTCCTAATGCCAAGCCAAAAGTACATTTAGTGATTTTAAAAGAAAACTCAAATAGCAATTTATAAAACCAATCATTCTAAAAAATATATTCCAGAGATATACTAATATGACTCTTACATGCTAAGTAATTATGGCAGGAAAATATTACATTTATCCTAGGTATAATTAACTGTATATTTTCATAAAGGCAGAAACTTCGCTTGTATAGCAAAGCAAAAATGATAGAATGTATAACAGAAAAGACTATTGCATTTAGCCAATGAGTTTCAGGATTCATTCCTTGTGTGGAGGCAAAAGTAATACAAAGAGTGCATGCTGGATGGACAGAAGAAAGGATAAATGAAGTCCTGAGATGAAGCTTCCGTTAGCACTTCTGGAAACACTTTGGTTCACTGAGCATTTGGTTTGGAGATATGTTTTAGTCATGTATGATCAGAAATCTTTTGTGTTGCTTGAATTATGATTAATTGCTGCATTGTGTCACATGACCCCATAGGTCATTGCCACCTAGTATGTAGGCAGCTGAGGTTTAGACTAGTGCAGAAGTGAGGTTTAGACTAGACCAGCTGCTAGTCAGACTCCTAGGATACCTATACTTTATTGGACAGTTTCCTTAGAAGGTCACTGTGTTGACAAACTAACAGTTCTTTTTTGCAACTAGAGAGATGGATTGCAAAGTCAGGAACCTGTCCGTTTATAAGCTCCACAAGACACTTCTTTTTATATTGTGTCAGCTAAATATTAAATGTTCATATCTGTCTTCAAAGGAGCTAGGAGTTGGTGTTTCAGTTCCAAGTGGGGATCTCTTATAAAGAAAGGAGACCATGAATGCCTGTTTGGAAAGTTTCCAGTTTCTGCACAGAATGGTTATAATGAAAAGGCTGAGAACCTCACGTAGATTAGGGAAACTCTGCTATACTTGATGTTAAGTGTAAACAAGGGAGGAGAGTGGCAATGAGCGGTTTATCTGTGTGCTCTCTTCCACTCACCCTGATGGCACAAGGCTCCTTCTGGTCAGCAAATAGCTTTGCACTCAGCAAGTTTCAATTCTACAAAAACTTCAAGAAGAATTCACTAAACCAAGCTCAAAATGCTTCAGCAGTTTACATGACATAAATATTTAAAACAAATATATCCAAATATATAAACACTGACTGTCTCATCTTTCTCGTAGATAAATCCAAACATTTAAGCATTTCTGTGGGGTCAGTGAAAAGTCAACTGTCTTTGTTCAGATGTTATTTAGCATATCCCTAGATGAGGAGGAAATGGCTTCAGGGAATGCTTCTTCCTTTTGGCTAAGCTTTTTTTGTCATCCTGTAATCTTTTAAATATGAACATAATCCTACTAAGGTTAAATGTGTCCACTTAAGCTTCATCCATATACATGTGTTTTTCTTGATGAACATAATTTTAAGCTGATAAAAAGATTCTGACATACTGAGTACTATTTTCTATTTAGCTATGCCTTATTTTCATTAAATAATATTCTCCTCTTATACAACATCTTATAATCTGTATAGAAACTTACTTTTAAATATTTTTTCTTATATTTCTTGTTAGCCAAACAGAAGTTTCTGTTTAACTTCTCATCTAAAATGGGAGCTTTTGTCAAAACTCTGTCAACTTGAACAACAGTGATCAATTGAGGTGATGCCCACTCGTAGTATCACATCATGGAAAGTGAAGATTATAAAGCCAATAATGATCGATGATGCAGTATTTACAGAAATAGACACTGAAGACTTGGCATGTGGTATAATTTAAGATTATTAGTGGTCATTTCTACCATTCATTGAAGAAGAAATAAGCTTCAAAAACATTAAACATCATGTCTGAGGACCCAAAGCTTCAAATGCCCTCAGATAGTCCTAGAAGATCTGTATATGTATAGATTTTAATGGGAATGTATAGATTTTTATGGGAATAGTGTATCAACACCGCATTCACCTGGAGGTCTATGGATCTCTATGGATGCAAGAATATGTGTGAAAGTGACTATGAAATATTCTAAAATTGTATATATTTGTGGAGGTAGACTGTTCTTAGTCTTCATCGTGTTCTCTCTATCAATTTTAAGGATTATTAAAAATTTATGACCTAGAAAAATCAATAAAATATTATGACAACCCAGTAAGGAATTTATTCATATATTTGCTCATATATATCTTTATTCTTCCATCAAAATCCTGTCTGTATGAGAACTGTAAACACAATTATATCACAGATGACAAGGCTTAAACTCTGGAGATACTTATACAATGGTGTCTTGGCTCTGACACTAAACAAGTATTTTAAAAAACTTGTTTACTCTTTTTTTAAGTTTAATTTTTTTTCATTCATATCCAAACTAATGTCTTAATTAGAACAGAATATGAGGGAAGATGAATCACACACCTTGACCAGCAAGTAGAAACTAGAAAATCTTTAAAAATGAGTGTTCAATGAAACACTTGAATAAATCATCGGCAAAGTGAGTGTTAGAGTAGTGACACTGGACAAGTCTCTGTCACTCACTAAAGTTAGCTGGGCATAATAACTCACTTCTGTCGCATCAACACGTGCAAGGTATAGGAGGATTGCCATGAATTAGCAACCACTCTGTGTTATGTAGTGATTTCTAGCTCAGTGTTGTTTAAACAGTAAGACCCTGTCTCATACAGGTGCCACCACAACCAACCTAAACCACTAATCAAATCAAGAATGACCAATTTGGAAGAAACTATTAAACCCATCTCATAAATTCCCCCAGAAAGCTCCCCTGTGAGTTTTCTGAGTATTTGGATTTAACAAATGCCCTAAAACCGTGTATGGCTCAGAGAACATTTGACTGTATTCGGAAGCACTTCAGGAGTTTATATGTGGGCAGACACAGATGGTGGGGGCCATATGGGCCTGTGGACTTCAAGGATAATCATGTACTAATAGACCATCTCAGATACTTTCTTCCATCCAAAACCTCCTACTCAGTGCATGCCTCTCTTTCAAACCTCAGAGTCTCAGTCATTTCATACTGAGAGCTCTGAATGTTCCCCGTAGGGAGGTGCAGTCACAAAGACATGTGGGACCATTCCGGGAAAACAAGAAGTTATTGCAGATGCTATTCTCGTAAACAATGTTGATGAGCACAGAAAGTTCTATAGCCATTCATGTGCCAAGGTGGAGTTAACATCTTACTTTTGGATATAAATAATATGTTTTCAATTTGTTTCTTGAGTAGATGGCTCCTAAAAATTGGCTGGAAATATAAGGGGGCAGCAGTAATTAAAAGGGTTCAAAAGTATTTTCAATGTAGGAGCAGTCTATGGCTGTCACTGAACTAAAGAAGTAGCTTTGAGCTGTCTCATTTTGCCAAACAACTTCAATTCATTTTGATCAGGTTGATGGCAGACATGGAAGATCATCTTTTTCAAACTAATATTTTATGATAGTTGACCTTGATTCGATTGAATTAGATGAGGGAAATCAGAATGACGTGATTCTAAGTGTTTGTTCAGTGGTGCATAAAGGATGTTGTATCTACCTGTGCACACGTGCATACTATGTAGGTAATCTGTCTCAATTTTACAGTCAAACTGACTTTGGGTTATTCTGTCACATTTTAATCTATCTTTGTTTTGCTGAATAAGATTGAGCTTATGAAGTCTGATGCTTTGTAGAAAAGAATTTTGCCTGTGTGTCCTCTGTACGTGCCACATTGCACAGATCAGTGGATTCCAGCTATAAATCCCTGGGGCTGTCTTTCATGATCTCCTGACAGGTGAATTAGAAGAGTGAGTTAGACACCTCTAATTGTTAATTTCAAACAGAGACTCATGACACTGATAAATAGCCATCAGCAGATAAACAGTTTCCTTGTTCCTTAGGTGAGGGGAATCTGTAGTTTCTTTTAAGGAGTTTCCCATAAGTCCACAGGTCATCTGAGCTATCCACTACACTGTGGCAATGGCCTTGGCAAGCTGGACATCAGCATCCTCTGAGATAGTTTTTTCCTGTCTCACTTTACCCCACAGCTTACTGTTTCTGGAAAGTTTCCAAAGAACTATTAAACTTAATTCATTTTCTTCAGCTCATCTTCTAGAAGGAAGCCAACATAAGACCATATGAAGAGAAAGCTATTGAAGCATGCTGGAGAGTTTAGACTAATAACAGGAGATGTTCATTCATTCATTCATTCATTCATTCACTCATTGACAACTGCCAGTATGCTAAGAAAGATATTTTAGTGATGACCAATTCTTCCCTCACATTAAGGAGGAGATCTCAGTTAGTGAGACACCAGGACTTTTCAAGGATGTGAGGATTTAGATTTTTTTTTTGTTGTTGTTCTAGGAACCAGTTCCAAGAGGACCCAAGGAAAAGGAAATAAAGATTTACAAATTCTTCATTTGCAAATGGCAGAGGGTTAAAATTCCACACACCCAAGAACTGCCCTAATTATTTCATGTGCACAGGAACTCTCTATGCTTCTGGGAGGTGAGCCATTAGTGAATTCTTTTACTGGAACTTGCTTGAGTTTCAGTATGCTAGCTTCAAGGTGCTATGTTCTCAATTCTTAGCATTTATATATTGATTTTAAAAAACCAGCTTTGTTTTAAAGTGGTGTGTAGGAAGGTTTCAGAAGCACATTTTATTCCCGTTCTTTGTTCTGTTCCTTCAGTACCATCTGGTCTAAGGGAGAGCCTTCCTAATTGACACTAATGGCTGTGAGGGCCACTGTAAAGTACAAAGTTTACAGATTAACAGACATGATTAGAAAAATCAAGGTACTGCATTAAACTAATATATTTTGTTGGGATCTAAGAAAATAATTTAAAGATGTTATCAGAGTTCAATATTTTAATATACGAGGCATTTTGTAGGAATTGCCTATACTACGAGGAAGTCCTGGAGCACAATATATTATGGGAGAATTTATTTGCACTCTTAAAAGAAAATGCCAACATGATTTAAGAATTTTCTGACCTCTCCTTGTTCCCATTCTAAAGAACTTCAAGCAAGTAGAATCAGCCCCATAGACTCCCAGAGGTTAGCTACTTTCATTTGTTCTGATACAGGAAGCATGTAGACATTGTGCATCTCTTTATGTTGTGCCTTATTGCTTTATAATAACACTGCTTATGTTAATGGAAATTTTGTGGTTTGTAAACATTTTAAATGTCAGTTATTGGGGCTCTTACCGTTTATTATTCTCAGATCCCATTCCACTGTTATCCTTGGTCTTTATCACTCAACAAAATCTCTTCCTCCCACTCGCCAGCATAAACGGTCTAACACACATAACTCATGTTTGTATACAACTTTTTGAAGTCCAGCTTTGTATGCCTTTTGCATCCTTCAGAAATTCATTCAAGTGAAGAATAAATAAGGAGAGGGGGCAGGAAATGAATCTGGGGAATTATTCAGAGCATAGATAATTTTGAAAATTATTTTTATAAGTTGTATTATTTCAATATACATTTTCTAAAGTATTGCAATTAAAACTACTGTTAGCTTCTTTAGCTTTAAGTTGAAGTATAAGATTTGGGGCTTTGGAGATCATTATGTGTCTGGCAGAGAAAGACAAGAAGTAATGCCACACACATTCCATATGAAGGTGTCACCACAATGGCTTTCTCATGGTGCCACTGATAGAACTTGGGACTGGAAGCTCTAGAGGTCAAAGATGTATATCTAACTGCAATCCAGGTATGAGAAACAGTGTCATGCGTCGATTTAAAATGATAGGAAGCCATTGAGAATATTAAGTATTTTTTTAGAACCTAGGTTTCCCCACTTAGGTACTCTTAATGTACATTTACTCTTTAAAATGAGTTATCCCTCCTCCGGCTAGATTGTAGCTAGATGTGGGATTGTTTTTTCTACCATCTGCAAGGCCAAAATAATGCAGGTTACCCTTGCAAAATATCATTGAAATAAACATAAATGGATTATAAAACTTACTCCAGGCATGTTTGTGATTCAATTAACACAAGGTATTACACAAATGGAGTGAGGACAGGAAGGAGGAGAGAGGAAATGAAGCCTGGAATGAAATTAGGGTGGAATGCAAATGCCTGACACAATTTCACTTGTTTGTCCTTACTGAAAATTTTACAGTCAAGCTTCCATGACCTTTCCCCCTGCTGACCCTTCCCCCTGCTGACCTTTGCCCCCTGCTAGCCTTTCCCATTCCTGCTGCCTTACTAGGAGGGCATCATAAGAAACCACTGTGACCCTTCATGCACTACCGGCTTGGCATGACCCCTCTATTGTCTTTTTTTTTTTTTTTTGATATTGTCTCTAATTTTTACTGATGTTTTAAATACTATCAGCATTTTTGTCTGACAATTGGACTGTGTTGAGGATGCACTGAAACCTTAAGTTCCTGGAGAATTTTAATGATGACTTGTAAGTGACACAGTCACTAAATGGAGTTTGCCTTCTAACACTTAGATGCCTCTTGTTCTTTCAGGCTATGTATGGCTTTGATTTATCCACAGAAACTTTGAGGAGATGTATCCTTCATTCATATGATTAAATAAAACCAATATAAATGATGTATCCAAAAGCAATCATATCTTAAGCACCTAGTATATGCAGAGCTCTGTAACAGTGGGAAAATCAATTTACATATGAATTGGTAGAATAATGACTTTTTCTTAAATCAGAGACTAGATCCACATCATAACATCTAGATTCTGTTGTTGAGTTTATGTTGATTCTCCATACTGGAGTTTAAAGAGTTGTTTTTGTAAGCTCACATCAGAATGTTGTCAGCCCATAGTTGCATTGAGCCAAGTCTAACACAGATTAAGGTTTGAGCGGTTCTGGATTTAAAACTAAGGTGGATAAAGATGAATAGCTTTCAAGAGAGAAAAGAAACTGGCCTGACAACCAATAGATAGAAGTGTGCAGTGTGTGTGAGTTCATGTGCAAGCACACACATGTTTAGCTTTCTTGTCTCATTTGCTTAGAGAAACCTTCTCTTGGCTTTAGTGTAGATCGGTTAGTACAGGATGGGAGTGATGCTGAGTGCTGTTTTGATATTCTTGTCTGTCACTGCTGTGTTGAAAAGCAGTCATTTCTGGGAACTTGAGAGGCATTTCTCAGCAGTCGCCATAATGTTTACCCTCAGGGATTCCAGCCCAACAACTTCAGCAACCAAATTGGCTTAAAGACATTTCATCTCCAAAGGTCTCTGTCATGTTCAAAAAGAGCAAATCATCTTTAATCTACAGTTTAAATTGAAAGTGAAAGACAGTAGATATTAACCTGAGGTCTCTGCTCCAGTCACATCCCACGACCACATTCAAATGCCCTGCTGGAATGACAGTCTAGAGCAGCACGCTGGCACTTCTGACCTAAAATATTAATCATTCTCTTTGTAGACCTTCAAGATGGCTTGCAAGTGACAAAACATTCTAAAAATCACAGGGGATAATAGGCACATTCCATACAAGCCTTGGAAAATGATTTACACGATGGGGAAAATATTCAGACTAGGAGCATGACTATGTAATTATTAAAGCATTAGAATCCTCTGTACTTATACACTATATGTAAGTCCTTCTGCCACTTCAAACCCATAATGTGTGCAGATGTTATCTATGCTTCAAATGTAGCGGTATCATCATGCACATTTGTTTTTGCTGTGAGTTGCCATAGTAACACTTAGTAATCTACACCCAAACTTGAAGAGAATAGGAAATTAAAACAAACAAACAAACGAACAAACAAACAAAAAAAGATCAGAGAAAACTCAGTATTTTGTTTTATATCCTGGGTAATAAGTTTAAACTCATCAAGTCTCGAGGCTTTGCTTACTTTGTTAAGCTCTGTTGCATATTCATTTTAATCAGCCATCAACGAGTCATAAAGGATTGTGTTCAGGATGTGAGAACAGTGGTTCTGAGAACCTCGTGGACATTATATTGAGTCATGGCATAACATACCAAATATGACCCTGGAATGGAATGCTTACCCAAATAGTGTTCTATGTGCTGACTTCTGCAGTTGTTGGCACGAGAACAGGATGATCCAGAGCCTTATCTCTTAGTGACTTTCAGTACTGAGGTGAATAGGACTTAGTTGGACTTTTAGCAAGTGATTGTAAAGGTGGATCATCCTGATCTCCAAACCTGAAAACCTGGATGTTTCAAAGTCTGAAAGATCTCATCACAACACTGCACCTTCAAACTTTGTTTCCAAAACAAATTCATTTAAAGTGTTGAACAAAATTGCTTTTGGGGTATTGTTTATGTAGTATACCCAAAACACACATCAATTTCTTATTCAACTTGGGTCCTGTCCTTAAGATATCTTACTGTGTTTATAAAGCTATTCCAAAATATGAAAATTTTTACAAAGTCTGTAACAATTTTTCTTTTGGTGTTTCTGGATAATGGATACTCAGCCTGTACTTAATAAACATCTCACCCTCTCTGAGATCAATTTGACTTCTTTGTAAAACACACTTTAAAACCAACTTGACAAATGTGCTTTGAGTACTTTTATTATGATACTCTTGTCACAGTCTCTGTCTTATATGGAAACTGAATAAGTCTTTGTTTTTCATAGAATTCTCCTTATAATTGCAATGACACCACCTGAATGTACTTGTGCACACAGTGATGGCAAAGCTCATTATTTCTGACAGTATCTCTCACTTCTAGCAAAGTATCGGCCACATGAAGCTTGGAAGATGAGATGTCTCTTTCCATAATAGACCTCCCCTTTTAAAGGCGCTCTACATATGGCTTCTTTCTGCTCCTTACATTCCTGAGTTCTCTACTGCTGCATCATTTCACATTACCCTTCTCTTTGTTGGAATGCTAACTCAACATCTTCCAAGATTCCTCTGTCTCTTGGGTGCATCTTAGTAATGCACCTCACCCTCAGATACAGATAACTTACTTCAAGATGGCGTTCTGTTTCACATGCAGACTCTGAGTGTAATTTTCAGGACAAAGCAAAGGCTTTGTTTGACAAGTTCTTTGTGTGTGTGTGTGTGTATGTATGTGTGTGTAAAGCTTGTTTGTAGTTATCACTTCCCAATTTCAATGAAAACTTTGTGGTTCCAGGGCACTTGCCTACTTTCTCCTTTGCTACATCTGTAATTCCACTATAAGTAGATTAATATGCTTTTTCTTTAATAGAAATATAAATACACATTATAAAAATGTAAATCTCAAAATGTTAAGCTAACTGGTCTTCTTCTGTGGGTTATTCCCATAGAAAAATCAATACGCATTGTATTTTCCATAGGACGTAAATAAGATTCATGCCTTTATTGTTAGTTTTCAGGTCTTCTTTTACCTGCTGTGAAATCTGCTTTATACTATGTCTTCATCCATCTGCAGACACTCATCTATTATATAAACCAGCAAATGATGGTTTATGTAACTGGTTGGTGCTTTCCATTTCCATCTTTCCTGCCTGATGCTGATTGCTACTTAGCTAGACCATTCTTAACTTAGTTTTTAACTTTTGATTCTCCTACTAAATATCCCATCTTTTCCTCTCATGGATTCCTGGAATCTTACAGTTGACCTACTTTTCTTATTACAAAAGATGTTAACGTCTAAAACATAAGTTGGCAAATCATGACCAAGTGGACAAATCTAGAATAGATTTTGTTTTTTATGAATTCCCAGAACTATATTGGCTTAACATTTTTTAAAAGGTGGTTAAAAAAATATGATAGAAATGGAATGTGGCCAATAAACCTGAAATATTTGCTATGATTCTTTTGAGATACAATTGTTAAACCCTGCTTCAGAGTATATCGAGCTAGCTTCCAAGTATCTGAAACTCAGACAATCACTTATCAGTGAGAAATAGTACAGTAAAACGACTATCCTTAGAGAGAGCTGCTTACCTGATTATAGGTGAAACCAGCCTTCATGTGTTTGATTTCCTACCTGGAATTAAAGTATTGCAAGAAAACTTCTTGCAAAAATCTTGAGACTAATTTTTCCTTGCTGCTTTCAATGCTAAGAAGGCATTGCCTTATTTTTCTACTCTTCTCTCCAGAGCAGATTTGACTGCCTCATTTGTACTTGAGTCCAGCACATGTTTCCTTTGTTCTCTGAATCCTGGGGTCAACTATGAGCAATCCTTATCATGTTGGTGTATTTAGACGTTCATTCAGGTAATGAGCAGCATTATGGTAAGTTTTTCACTGCATGTGGTCAGTGATTAGTAGACCAAGGGGAGAATGAAAAGGGATGGTCATACCAAGAGAACTGTTTGAAAAGGCATCTATTGAAAATAAGAAGTATATGTGTCCACACTGATGTTTCTCTCATTTAGAAATCTAGATCTTGAAAAGGAGTTGGCTGAATTTAATGAGTCAAAGTGGTTTTGTCTGTGAAATGTAATAAACTTCACGGACTTGATAAATATACATTGAACATGTACTCTTTACCAAGACTTGTGAATCTTACAATTGACCCAGGACTTGTTCTTACTATCAAAGATGAAATGATGAGTAAAATGATATTACCACTTTTGCATATCATTATCCAATAATGAAAGGCTTATAGCATGTTCCCAATGGTGGTGCATTACTGAAAAAAAATTGTAGGATATATTGAATGGATGTATTTTTCTGTTGGTTAAGAATCAACATGGTCTTGAATGACATACTGAAAATAGAACAGAGACAGTATGAAACTACATACTGGAATCAACTGTTTATGTAGAAGAAATGTCACACAAAAACCAGGCATAAATGGTGACCACCAGCAATTTCAGCACTTCAGAGGCATAGGATTTCTGGAGCAAGTTGCTTAGTCATATTGGTTGGAATAAATGAATTTGGGTAGAGTGAGAGGCCCTCTCTTCAAAATTGGGAGCTATTGGAAAGAATGCCTGATATTAACTATCTATGGACACACACACACCTACAAGCACAGTCACATGCGCGCGCACACTCTGGGTACCAGATTTAAGGGGTGCTCAGGATGTTGTCTTTTATTATGAATGAGGTAGGAGCAACTTAGGGACTTTGAGCATAGGATTGCAATTCAATACCAAACTTGTGGTTTATTTGTCTCTGTGGAGATTAGGTTATAGGAAATGGGAAACCCTGACAGGTCAGTTAGAGGAACGTTTTAGAAATTTAAAAAATGGAGATAGTCAGGATCAGGGCGATGATAACAGCAGCACAAGAAACCATTATTTAAAGGATATAATTGTATTTTTAAACCCCTGCATTGTGTTGCATTTCACTGTGTTGTATTTTGTACAAAATATAAGATAAAGAAAGAGTAAAAAAAACGTATCCATATTTTTAATGTAGTGTTAATGAAACAATAATGTTTTTGGAAGAAAATGAGGGAAGGAGGTGTAGCTTTGTTGAAAATGAACTGGGAGCTGGCTACTTTGTTTCTAGAGTTGTTCATTTTCACCTGGCAATTAAATTTCCCACTAGAGACCTAAATGAAGCGGATGGGTATGTGAGCCAGAAGGAAGTTGGGGCTACAGATTGAGGTTTGGGAGTTATGATTTTATAAAGTTTGTAAAGGTATGGAGTGGGATAAACGTTACCCAGTGACTTTTGAAAATAATGCCTGAGATGTAAGCTCTGGGTTGTAGAAGTAACTGTTAAAAACAGGGAAGACTAAAAATGACCATCAAGAGAAGTATAGAGACAAGAGAATGAAAGGCACGTGTTATATGCCGGGTGAGAAGAGTATGTTGAAGAGGATGTGATCAGTTAGTTCTATTAAAGGACACTCACATGGCGCCAAATTAATGCCACATTCACAGATCAACACCATTTGAGGGACTTTAGCGGTAGTGTGCAGTCAAGAAGGAATCGACGGGATGCTGCAAAACTAAGGATAATTTTAATTACTTTTAATAAATATGGTAATTAGAAATGAAAGGAATCGGATGACTAAAAATGTATAGCTTCATGGAAAATAGGTTTAAAAGGGGTGAACATTAGAGCATTTGTATGGTACACAAGAGTGAAGGTATCATTTCAAAAAAAAAAAAAAGAAGAGAAAGGGACAGTGTCTAGGATGGTTACCTGAATGCCCGTCAGCCAGAAGGTTAGAGGTTGATTTTTGATAACTTAGTTGAAGGTGAATCTTTCATGAAATATGTAGAACTAGGCTAATAAGTTGATTTTTGATAACTTTGTTGAAGGTGAATCTTTCATGAAATATGTAGAACTAGGCTAATAAGTGTTTGAAAGTTTATAGGAAGTTCTATTTTCTCAGCAAAGTGTGAATGGAAGACAAATGTAACTGAGAAGTCAATGCGATGTACCTAAAAACAAAATACAAAACCCATCACTTTTTCTAAAAATGAAAACACAAATTCTATGAATCAAAATGAAAGTACAATATCTTTCATTAACCTGCACTCTTTAGCAGTGTTACCAGTCAATTTTCTCAGATCTATTTAGTAATTTTCTTGGGAGTCATGCTAATAATTTCCCCAGACTGGTAAAATTATAAAATACACACTAAAAGGCACATATTATAATTTCTCTTTCTTACGTGATTGGTGATTTTCTTAAGACATGGGTGTAAATGTTTAATGCATGGGTAATTTTACTTATAAGTAGGTTGTTGAGACAAACTTGTTGCCATCATAGCCTTTATTAAAGTATGACATTGGGAACTGGCATTGCATGATGTTGCAGACACTCTTTCAAACTGAATTTTATGAACAATTTGATATTCTTAAAAGCTAGTGTTTCTGCTCTGTTATGTTTCAAACTTATATTCTTAAGTGACTTTCTATTTCATTTACAGGTATTCTAAAGTGAGATTTCCCCTCTTGTACAGTAAAGTATCAGAGAAACCTTTATGCTAAACTAGCCCTAAAGATCAGTCTTTAACACTTAATAGATGGTTTGCAAATACAAAAGGCTTAAACTCATCAAACATTTGGTTTAGAACATCCATGCATTTTATAGCTTATCATTATATTTTATCATTATCCTCTATGAATGTTGTTCAAGGTGATGCCTTACTATTCTATAGTTTTTATATGCATCATATTGGTATTTAGATTAGATGAAAGCAGTTGATTGGTTAGTACTATATAAGACCTGTTCAGAAGGAGTGACCATTAGTTTACAAATGAATTTCATAAATGCCAAAACTAGCAAAAGTTTAAATTCACTTTTGCCTTCAAAAATTACAATGCTGTATTATAAATCTGTTTGATGTTATCTTATAAACAATTATGTCTTATGGAAAGAATATGGGGCTAATATATTCTGTAGGTTGCATTTAACAAATCATACAACCAGCTTATTCTTCAAAATAAAAATATATATACCATAATTTTAGAATGTAAGTTTTCTACATCTCAGGTATTTGCAATCAGTTGAATCTTTGTACATGATAAAGATTCAAGCCTACTGTTTATCTAGTTGGCTTACCTCTTTTCTAAACACACCTTTTTTATTGTATGTGGGGGAGGTCACATGTGCCATGATGCACATGTGAAGGACTGAGGGCAAAGTGTGAGTGTTATTTTTCTCCTTCCCCAGTGAATTCCTGAGAATTGCAAGCAGAGTTTTGACTCTGTGCCAAGTTCCTACTTGTTAAGCCCTCTAAATGACCCTTGCTTATTCTATACGCATGTTTAGCTTTGGTATAATTTCTGTATCACTTTCATAACCTTAGTCCTTATAGTAAACATTCTGACTTTTACAATGTTTTTCTTGTGATAGTTATTTTATATTACAGTACTCGATAAAATTAATTGATTTAATAATTATTCACTAAATTTCTACTATATTCCATGTACTATGTTGTCCTGTGTAATAATAAAACAAACCAAACACTTCATTTCACAGACCTTGTTTTCAGCAAAGGGAGAAAAAGAATTTGATAAAATATAAATGAACCATATGCAAAGTGATCTTCAGTAGAAAGAATAGTAAGTGGGGCTAAAAATTAGAGAAAACTGGGATAGAATATGGCAGAGTTACAATCTTGAACAGGGCTTTTAGGACAAATCTACTGAAAAAAAATAACATTTTAAGCTAAAACTGCTTATAGACTTATTATACTTGTTGACTCTTGAAGGCACTACTATTAATACTTTTAAATAAATTAATGTAGGTAGTTACCTGGGTGTTAAAGGGGATACTGTCTGCTCTATAAAGCATGAATGAGAACAGAAAAATGTATAATCACAGGCTCAGTTGCTAGAATGACAACTCCAGCAGTGGAAACAAAGCACGGAATGATTATTGAGTTGCTATGATACAATGTCAAAACAAAAGTCCAGATCCATACTCTTAACACTTCCAACAATCTGGAAAAACGGCATAACCCAACCAAGGATCTGTAACTTCCTCTGCAAAACTGAGATTTTGTTGGAATCCATCGTATAAGTGAGAATTAAGTTTGTAGGAAGAGAGAAAGCATGAGTGTTTAAATGACTTCAAAAAGCTAGTGAAGGCTTTATTTAAGGTCAGAGAGGGAGTGTGTCTACACTGACTATAATTTATCAATACACAGTACAGTGTGATCAGGACAGAAGACACAATCACTCAATGGCCAGAGTTAAAGGCTGAAACAAGGATGAATATTATATGCTTCAAACTGGGGCTTTAGTAGCTAATAAGAGAGAAGAAGGAGGGTTCATTAGGGGAAAACTGGGATGGGTAGTTATTTTTTTTTTTTAGATAGCATTTTTCAAAACGTCGGGATATGTTGTCTCTTTAGGTAACCACTGGATCTCTAAGGTAGAGGGCAGCTGCTTTGCTTCTGCTTTCTTGGAATTTTAGTTTTAGATATGGGGTCTTAATTTTGGGGGATGAGGTGTATTCTAGAACATATACCTGTGTCTGTAAGTAGTTACAAAGATGAACTATGAAAGTACAGACACGATTTTATAAACTTAAGATTTGAAGTGCCCCTTCATCAAGCAAGGCTAATAGTGAAATTAACAGAAGCCAATGTTCAGTTGCCATTCAGAGATTGCTCTAGGACAGTTAAAAAATTATACTAATAACCTTTAGGGTAACAGCTGTTCTAAGTATAATATGCTTGAGCTCTGTATGTAGAACATATATGTTCAGGCTAGATGATAGCCTGTTTATAACATGTTGTAGTGAGTAAAAATATTTTAACCCAATGCTGAGACAAGCAGGTCCCTCAGATTTCATTTTTAAATGTAGATTCCTGTCTGATGACCTTTATTATTGACCAAGCCTTCAAAAATATCTTGGCTCTGCATAAGACACCTGCATGTGTAAGAACTCTCAATGATCTGTGCAATGAGTTGACATTGCCTTTTATTAGTCTGCTACTATGAATTCCAAATGAGACTCTCAAATGTTCAGTGCAGCATTCTTTTCATTCTACAGGAAATGCTATCATGTCTTTAATTGAGCACAATATAGTAAAAGCAATGTTCCTGTTCACTGGAAAAAATAAGAAACTTTATTTCACTTGTTCAATTGCAGTATTTGCCTTATTGTTGTAGTCTGGAACCAAACTTATACTACATCCAAGGTAAACATGGTCATTTTCTTTTCTTTATCAGAAACTTAGTTCTGCAATTGGAGAGATGACTCAGTGTGTAAGAACACGCACGTCTCTTGAGTTAGAGCTCTTTAGGTTTCCCGCACCCAGGTTTGATGGCTCACAACTGCCTTAACTCCACATGCAGCCATTTATCCATTATCCATTATTAAACTGTTTTGCAGTTGAACTTACTGTAGTTATCAAATAGGTATGTGTATATATGCATGTATGTGTACTCACATAATTGTAAACCTTGACTAAGGTTTTTATTTTCATCCTTATATTTTGAATTATCTGAGTTGTGGCAAAAATTTGAACATTTTAGCAACTATGGATCATAAAGGAAAACGAATGTACAACACTGCAGATTAAAGCATTAAATCCTTGCTCAGTAAACAATTATCTATGAATAAAGCCAAATGTGGACATAAATCCACAGTTATTACTGTTAATATCAATGTTCCCAGAAAGGATGAAATAGTATTTCACAAAAGGAATGATTTTATTTCCTTGTGTTAGTTTAAGGTTTTAAATTTGATGTAAAATAACAGGGCAGCACTTGTATCAAAGTACCAGCTCCTTACATGTTGGATTGGGATGCACCTTTGTAGCTTGCTTTAGCTATGATAGACTCCATTATGATTTAGTCTTGGCAGAAATGAATGTCATAAAAGACATCATTCATTTACTAGTATGGAAGATGTGATAAGAAACTAATGTGTTGAAGATACTGTGGGTATCAGCGTAGATGCCTAGCCTGAAGCATGGCTATGGAGAACTATTGCATTGCTTTAATTTCTTCTTTGATGGGATGTTTCCTTATCTTTCAGTATGTTTAAATTATGAGCCATGATAAAATTGTACAGAAAGCCACACTTCTTATTAAATTCCTGTAGCCAGTGCATTCCCAAATTGGCCAACCTGATGCAATGAATCCGTAGAAATTGCTTTGGGTGTATCTCAGCATTTCTATCAGAAATATTGAAATGTGTACACAAGGCAAAAGTTGTCTTTCACAACTATAGAAGCTGCTCCTGTTCATGTAATCCATCAGCTTTTGAAGAGGAGGAGTCTTTCATTTGAAAACAAAGGTCATATTAGAAATGAAACAATAGATGCATGACTAAGAGCATCCTCTCATTCCTGAGGAAGCCCTCATTTAAATTTCAAATCAATAACAAACTCATCCAAAACACCTTTTGAAGAAGAAAAAAAAAAAAAAAACTTCTGCATTTCTACAGAGACACTTGTGAAATGAAACGTAAGCTGGATAGCATCTTTTTTTTGAGGCTTTGTTTATTATAAAAGGTTCAGCAGGTCTGGGAGAGGTTCAGTTTAACTGATAAATAACATTTAATTCATTTACTTATTACTTATTATTCATTATGTATGGGTCTAGATTAGTAATTATTGACCTCAACTACAATAACAATGTGAGACCAGTTAGATATGTAAAATCACTTGTCTCAGAAGACTAAAGTCTGTAATTATATGCATGGATTATACACTAGGTAGAAAGAACATACTCCTGAAAGTTGTCCCCTGACATCCACATATGTCCCTGCATTCACATACACACGCATATATCACAATGTACATATATCCAATAATAGGTAACATAAAAATAAATAAAAATGAGTATGCATAAACCAAACCTCTTTAAATATTGAAATTCTTTAGGAATGGTTTAAGAAAGTTTAAATGTAAATGCAAACAGAGGTCAAAGTTTACATTTCAAGGATTGGGCAGGGTGCAAAACTCTTTAAAGTTCTATATCTAGTATATATTTATGTGTAAGATCTGATACCCATCTTTGATTTCTGTTATATTTTATACAACTGGTTTGGGAAAATACTTGTATAAAATACATTATACAAACTGAAGTTAGTAGATCACCTGGGAAATAAAAAGAGGCATGCTGTTGGAAATGGAGGTTATTGAAATTTTCAGTTTGAAAGTGACTTTGAATTAAGATCTACAGACAAAAGTTGTTACCGAAGGAGACTGTCTTAGTTAGGGTTTTACTGGTGTGAACAGACACCATGACCAAGGCAACTCTTAGAGGACAATTTTTAATTGGGGCTTGCCTACAGGTTCAGTGGTCCAGTTCATTATCATCAAGGTGGAAGCATGACAGCATCCAAGCAGGCATGGCGCAGGAGGACCTTAGAGTTCTACACCTTCATCTGAAGGCTGCTAGAAGACTGGCTCCCACAAAGCTAGGATGAGGCTTTTAAAGCCCATGCCCACAGTTGTTGCGGCCTGCCCGCAGTCCACAACAGGAACGGTTCAACTGAGAATGGCAGTTCGCTGAAAAGAGAGGAATCTAGACGGGGCGGAAGAAAGAATGGAGCCAAGACAACATACATTCTGTTCAAGGCTCAATTTTACTATTTTCAGACACTCAGTTATAAAGGAAGGGGGAGGGAACCCAACTTCCCGCCAAGTAACTCAGGGTCCAGTAGCAGGACGAACACGTGTGTGCCTCCAGGCAGCAAAGGCAGGTTCCAGCAGTGGGCGTGGCAGGACAAATGAGCCGGTAGCTCCACCTTTGAGCAAGCAGGTTCCAGGCTGGGGGAAGGGAGGCCACACACAGTGACACACCTAATCCAACAAGGCCACACCTGTTAAAGGTCACAGCACCTAATGGTGCCACTCATATACAAACCATCACAGAAACTTACAGAGAAAAGTAATCTTTTGGCAAACTTCAAAATTACTTCTAGTAGTAATTTTATAAATCAGTTCATTCATTTTATTTTTCATTGTCATTAAATATTTGGCAAGCTTTGAAGGCATCATAACTCTATAAAATGATTGAAATAATATCTTTGGGTTACATCAGATCTGTATAGCTCTCACACTCTAATCACAAGCATGATACACTTCTGTAGAGTAATTAAACATAGGTTATTGGAGATGTTTTAAAGACAGACAGTGACAGATCAAAATGTATTTTCTGTGTACAAGTTCTAGACCAGAATCAGGTAAGAAACTAAACACACACACACACACACACACACACACACACACACACACACACACAATTTGAATTTGTGCAATGACTAGGAGGCTTGTAATTAAAGAATGTGACCTTCATTTTCAACCACAAATTAGGTATTTCTACCATTACAGGAACAAACAAAAAAAATAAAAGCAGAGGAGAGCTTAAATAGCCTTGGCTTAAGTCTTTCCTCCCACAAGAAAGGGAAACAGAGGAAGAAAGGAACATATATATGCTCACTTTCCCCTTGTTGCTAGCTAGTTAGAAAGACACCTGAGATGGAGCCAGAATGCAGGTAGAGAAACTAAAGGTGAGGGCCAATGGGACCCATAACTCATCCCAGGAAGCATTATATTTGCAGGATGACTAGTTTTACGCTAGAGAGACATAGATTATGACATATTGGGACAAAATAAGAAAGGGGATACAGAGATAAGACTGCAAACAAATTTGTTTAATTAATATTCATTAACTAGTCCCTACATGCACATGACAATGCTTTATACAGGTATTGATTGACAATGAGGTACAGCTCGGTAAGCACTGGATAAATTAACGAGAGGATGAGTATCAGTTCTCCAAGTAGCAGCACTAGAAGCGGGGAACGGGGATAATCTTTTAATATTTTTTATTATCCCCTTTGTGTTAGGTAGCATTTTGAATAAACCTGATTTTTTTTTCCTTGCTACTTCTACTATCACCTGCTGTTACCTACCTGAACAACACTGCTATTTGTCTTAACTGGGACATTTGGATGTAGCACACATGACAAGACAGACGCTGGGAAAGTTCCTGAAGCATCCAACTTGCTCTGTCTCCCGAACTGCTGCAATTACCCTGAGGACATCTGTGGTGCAGCTTGCTGGAGATTGGGAGATATGTAGCAGAGCAAATCGCTCTAAGTGTGTTGTGTGAGCCTTGCCTAGATGAGCTCACTGCCAAACAAGTGCAGCCAAGTTCAACAGTTCCGTTTCGAGGGCATCCCAAGAGCTGGGACACTGGAAACACTTTTTTAAAAAATTATTATTTTTCTAGTGAAGTTTTGTGATACCATATCCCCCACTGCATCCTTGCATCAACAGATAAATGCCATTGCCTTATTCTACTACTCCTCCTCCAACCTCTTTCTCTCTTCCCTTGAATGATTTTATCTCTTCCTTTCAAGATAAATCAAAATTTATTTATTACTTGCTGTGTGTCAGGCATTATGCAAAGAGATGGCAGCGTAAGGATAATAAGATACTGACACAATCAATTTATCCCTACGTAAGTCAAACTTCATTACAGCCCATGCGCTCTCTGACTATCACAGTCATTAGTCTATAAAGCTAAGTGGCTATCTGGAGTCCAGAGTACTTTGCTTAATTGTTGAATTCAAAGCCTTTAAGCATCTAACTAAAGGTAAATAATAGACAGTGCTTAGTCGTTACTTCCATTGCTAGCTCTGACCTCATGGCTTCGAGCCTGGGCATGGAGCCATGTGGTGATCCATAGGTTGTGTGTGTCTGAAGTGCCAGCAACAAAACATAGAAAAGATACTTTACTTTAGGAAGTGACAAGCATGTGATGAATGTTATTATGAGACTTCCTAAAGGGTAATGACTCGAACATCAATAATAAATTACAATTTTAGTGGCCTTATAGCAAAATGCTAAGAAACACCTAAGCTTCATATTCTCATTTAAGAATTTTCTTCTTAATAATTACAGACAACATGTAAAAATAAATATAATAAAATCAGTCATAATCAACTTTGCTCAATTTCTGTAATCTATACTACAGTCATCTTCCTAAATTTAATTTTATTGCAAATCCTACCTACAAAATCATTTATCTGTGAATATTCAGTCCATCTACTTTTAATCTTTCAATAGATATGCAGGTATATATCTATCATCTATTTCTCAGTGAGATGAATGCTATTTGTATATATATAATTAAAGTTAAGTTTTATGAAGACAGGTTTGATTCTATTATTATTAAGCAACTCTGAGGGTTTGCTATATGGTCTTAGCAAGTGAAGGATCTTGCAGATAGAGCTAAGACCCAAGTTCTGTTCCCAGCTCTACTCTGGGGCTCCAAACAATAGTGATATGAAACTTGCTGAGTACAGTATGGCCATTAGAAGACATTTCTCAGGTGTATTTGGCTGTACTGTAACTCATTTGGTACTGAATTTGAACTTATGCCTAAATCCATTGCTTCCAGATTTGAATTTCCTGCCATTTATTGCTGAAAATTCAGGCTCTCAATGTCAACAAATGATTACTCATTTACTTTATTACAAATAAAATATACATAGGAATATTGAAGAGCAATTTTGCTATACAATCACCATCATCACACTCAGAGCTTTTGAAACATTATTGTTAATTTGTTTTGTTTAGCTCATAACTAATTGGAATGCATAAAAACAAAATGGGAGTTTCTTATTTTAAAATACTTCCATTATAGAATTGTCTATTCTAATTTTTATCATTAGATCATTTTCATTAAAATCAAATCCACACACATATACCTACAATTCAAAGTACTTTAATTGTATGAAGTAGCTATCAAGAGATACATATTTGAGGTTATATAATTTTTCATTTTTAAGTGTATGACCTCAAATATTTACCTATCCTGGTATTCATGACCTTTACAAACAGATGCCATGTTTGTAATTTGAGTGTTGGTCACAAGAGGCATTCAGCATTGGTCCTTCCCATTGCCCAAAGGGAAAATGTCCTCCAACTGTGATGGATTTCTCAATTCCTCTTGAAAGTTTTTTTATCCTATAAATCTACTCAAAAACTAAATCAAACATTTATTCTGCATATACAAATGTACTTACACATATGTGCCCACCTAAGCTTTCATCTTTCTCTACTATTCATTACAGATCTAGACCATGAACTGTGTTAAAGACAATTTGCTTTTGTGACTGTTATTTTTTGTTGAAAGCAAACTGCTTGTAACCAGCTGCTGGAGTTGGCACGTGGATTCAAAACCTTTGATAAATGTATCTGTGTTAGTAATTTTTCATGGTCAAAATTTACCTTTTGTCCTCTGTGGATAAGTTGGTGAATTTTTAGAATTTGTCCTTACGCTTATTAACCAAAGATATTGGGGCTAGAAAGGAACAAATATTGCAGTTATTTTGGGCCACCAAGTAATTGTCTTTCTTCTTTGTTGATATTTGCACCTTATATTATTATTAATGTTACTTCTACTACTACAAGTGATAGCACTGTAGTTCTTTGTGAATTACAATGTTTAGTTCCTCATACTATTAATGGGACCTAACAGTGTGGTAATTGGTGAATCATTTTTTTTGGTGTCTCAACTCAAGCATCATAAAATAGAATGTGATAGTATAGATTAAATGAAGACAGCTAATAGGTAAAAGATTAGTGTTACTACTGCCTTTTCTGTTGTTGAGTAGAGGAAACATGATTTAGAAGATGTTTACCAAGTTCAGGCCCTAGAGCTTCTTTACCTGTGATCAACACCAGCCACTAAGTAATAAGGAGAGTGTACTCTATGTTCTGGGGCACCCACATTTCCCTTATTTTCTCTTGGAATTTCTTTGTTTTGTTGTATAATTTCCCAATGGAATCTCTTTTTTGCAGTAGTTTGGGATAGCATTGGAAATGTAATTGAGGAAAATACTTAATAAAAAAATATTAAAAAAAAAAAGAATCTCAGAAAACCAACTAGAGTTGGAGGGATTTGTTCATCTTTCTGAGTCCACACTTATCCGTGAATTGCCTCCCAATGTTTGCTGGATTCTCCATCTACCTGAGTTTAGGCTGCCCTGTTAATTTCCTTTCCAATGCCTGCTTTACATGTTGATGGGAGAGTGTGTCCCTCCTTCATAGTTCTCATGTACCTTTGTATTGGAGTAAGGACACATGTTAATGACCAGCTTAAGGGGCACTGAAGGCTTCTTGCCTTGTTTTACCTCCTGTCCATTTTTGCTATAGTTTGTGGCTTTTGACATCTGTGCGGTGACTCTATCTTTCCAAATTTGCACGCTGAGGATATGCTGACATGGATATTGCAGCAGAAGTTGCCTGTGGGTATTTTCTTTTAAACAACCTTTACATTTTCACATTCTGAACAATTAATCCATTTAAAGTGCATAGAATTTTATCATATGTACAGAGCTGTACAACAATTTTACTATGCATTTCAGAACACGGTTCATCAACATTTGAAAGAAAACTAGAAGCAATCACAAGTAATTTCTTTCTACACATATCTTCTCTAGGTGCTGATAATTACCTTATCAATCTTGTTAAAAATGTAAATTTTCTTTTTAATTTTAAAGGAACCAACTTTGGGGATTGGTTGATTTTTTTCCTTATTTACTTTCCTGTTTTATGAATTTCTACTGTAATTTTTTATTACTTTTGCTTCCCCGTTTTTGATTTGTTCTATATCTTACTACTTTAAATCCTTTGTTTTTATGGAGAATTTGGAGAGATTTAAAGGTTATTTTGAAGCTGACTTCATATTACATGCCACATTTTAATATTACAACAAAACACTGTGCATTTCCTGCTATTATCAGGAATATGTATCTTCTGAAGGAAAGCAGTGCAATTTGATTATTTGCCACTTGAAACTGTACAATATCTCTTAAACTAATTATTGTATCTTATGCCAGTTTGTTTTTTCACATTTTATCCATTTGAGATTGCTGAAAATGTGATGTACCCCTGTATGCTTTGTATTACTGTCTTACACAAGCCCTCCAGAGAGATTAGACATTGGGACATTGATTCTCTAGACTATTACACAAAAGTCGACTTTGGAGCACATGTTAATAATAATAATGATAACAAAAATAATTTTAGCTAAATGTTTTGGTTTAATAGAAATAAAAGCACTTTATATGCATTATCTCAGAAAATTCTTACCACCATGGAAGTTGAGAGTGATTCTTATATTAATAAAGTCATAAATCAGGAAGGTGACATTCTTGTCTATAGCCTCATGGGCTGTAATTTGTAGAATACATATTAAAACAAGATCTTCCATGGTTCAAATCTATTTTCTTTCAATATAATTTTGAAATTTTAACTCAGGATCACAGAAGAAGTACATAAAAGCACATTATTATTCCACATGAAGAATCGACTTGTTTCCCATATTTAATGGGAATAAATTGATATATGAGTACATAGATATAGATATTTATAGAGATAGATAAATATAAGCATTTTTGTCAGAAGAAAATAAAAGCAATGGTAGGGTGAGTAAAAGATTAAATGACACAGCATTGAGTTTGCAACAATCTTTAGGTACAAGGGCTCATTAGACTATCCTTCTTTGTAACTGCTAAGATGTGATTGATGCTTGAAACAGGGGCTGCCAAATGTTACCATATAAAATGGTTATCCATCCTTGCAAAAATCAAATCATTAGTATTGACCTTCCAAACCTTCCAACAGGCACACAACTTCCATGAACAATCAGGAGAAGAATCATAAAGCAGCAGTGGTGTGTGTCTCCTTTATTGATATGATGGATTACAGAGAGATCTACATGGTATGGCAGGGATCATGGGTGGAATGGCCTCAAGGGGAGAAGCCCTTTGTACAAGAAGATGAGTTGGGGAAGAGGGTACATGACCAAAATCATAAATTATTGTTTGAAGTAGGAAGTGATAAATGACATCCTTCTGTCCTGTCGGTTCTCAGTGGTAGCCAGAGGCTATCTGAGACCATTAGGAAATGACTGCATGGTAACAGCGTCTTTAAAAATACTTCAGTTGACATGACCTTTACTGCCTTAGAAGTAGCATATTCTCTTGCAACTCCTTCAACTCCTGGGGTCATCTGCATATCACAATTTAACCTTTGCACAGTCTCCTCTCCAGGACTACCTATTGATCATCTCTGTAAAGGAAAATGACTATAATCCTTTCATCTAAAACTCTTACTACCAGAAAAGCCTGTAGTATTTACATAAGAAAAAGTTTTGAAAGATTCACTCCTATTTAATATTTTTGTAGCATAAATCTTGCAATTTAAATCCAGAGGAGAGGAAAATATCAAATCAACAATGAACTCTCCCAGCTCCAAGTATGTGCCACTAATGAGGTCATGGCCGATTTCTGATTCCCGATTGTGAAAATTTGCTGACTGTGTCAACTACTTATTGGGCCCTTATATCTTCATGTCCCTTGCCATCCAACCAGCATGCATGGCACCCAATCTATATCGCTAGGATTGTTATGCCTTTTGCTTATGCCTTCCCCAGATACAAGAGCAATTTCCATCCTGTTACACTAGCACACACTGACAAAATATCTATGTGAGTTGTAGACAAAGGAAACTGACTCTCCTTTCTCAGAGACTCAAACAAAACGTGTTAGGATAACCCTGCACTCCTTATTCAGGACACACTTGGCTTGAGATAATGAGGAACATTTCAGAGGGGATCTTCCCTCCTTCTTCAGCTGCAGTCCCAGTCTCATAGTCTCCTCCCCATCACTTTAGTTCTTACATCCAGCTCCTTGAATCACAAATGTCATCCTCCTGAATTTCATGTTTAAAGTTTCAAGTGTGCTCAGCCATTAGCTGAAGAAGCACCAGTGTGTTAGAAAAGCAACTTTGCCCCCTTCTTTCCATTCTTCAATGAAAAGAGTAGAATGTCTTGGCTTTTTAATTTGTGCTAGGTTAAGATAAAATAGTCTGGAAAATCTAACTGCTTAAGAGTGCTTGTGGATTTATAGAAGAAAAGATAATGTCAAAGGAAGACTCCACCATGTAGTTTTTCTTGTGTTTTACTGTGGCTTGTCTTTGTGTGGGTATCTCCTATGTTAGTGATCAAAACACGAGGGATATATCAGGAATTCTATACCACATTGAAATATCTATTGAGGAGCCTTCTTTAAAGAATGATAGGGAAAATGTATTGTGGCATGGGTGTCCTATACTTTATGGCTATTATCTACTTATTAGTGAGTAAATTACCATGCATGTCCTTTGGGGGCTGGATTACCTCACTTAGGATGATATTTTCTATTTCCATTCATTTGCCTGAAAATTTCATGATGTCCTTGTTTCTAATAGCTGAATAGTATTAAACTGCGTAAATGAACTATATTTTCTTTGTCTATTCTCCTGTTGAGGGGCATTTTTGTTGTTTCCCATTTCTGATTATTACAAATAAAGCTGCGATGAACATAGTGGAGTGAGTATTCATGTGGTATGGGGAGTATCTTTTGGCTTTATATACAGAAATAGTATAGCTGGATTTTGAGGTAGAACTAATTTTGTGAGGAACCACCAAATTGATTTCCACAAGGAAGATCCAGGAAGGGTACTTAAATCTAGTTCAGGATGGAAAATATAATTCTTATCAGTGGTAATAGATGGAAGGAACTAGGTGGGAGAAGGATTAGGAAGGGAAGCAGGGTGGATGGATTAGCTCTAGGAAGAGCAACAGAGGGCCATAAGAGTGAACAGAAATAAGCAGGCAATGAGGGATGTCTAGAGATATCCCTGGGATGGGGTAGTTCTAGGGAGTCTGTGAGGATGACTCAAACTGAGACTCCTAGAAGTGGGGGTTATGGATCCTGAAGTGGCCACCTCCTATAAAGAGGCAGGACTGCCGGTAGGTGGAAAAGGATATCAAACCACTCACAAAACTTTCCACCCAAAATTTGTCCTGCCTAAAAGAAGTGTAGGGACAAAGATGGCATAGAGCCTGAGGGAATGGCCAACCAATGACTGGCCAAAATTGAGATCCATTTAGTAGGCAAACACTAACCCTTGACCCTATTAATTATATTTTGTTATGCTTGCAGACAGTAGCCTAGCATATCTATCCTCTGAGAGGCTCTATCCAGCCTCTCAGGATGAGATGAGCATGCTTAAAACCTTAAGCAGACTGAAACAAATGCAGAGACCCATAACAAAATATTAGATGGTACTTGGAAATTCTTGTGGCAGAGTTAGGAAAAAAAAAGAAGAACTTTGAGTGGATAGAGATTGCACAAGAAGAACAACAGGATCAACTAACCTAGACCCTTGGGAGTTCCCTCTGGGAGACTAAACCACCAATGAAATAGCTTTCAAGGGCTGGACCTAGGGCCCCAGCACATAAGTAGCAGACAGTCTTCATGTATGTCCCCAATTACTGGAGTGGGATGGGGGTATCAAATATTCTGAGTTTGTTGCCTGCCTTTGGATCCTACTCACCTCACTAGGCTGTCTTTTCTAGATGATGCACCTAGTTGGGCAGTAACTTGATATGCCAGGGTGGAATTATTCCCAGAGGGAACCTCTTCCTTCTCATAGATGAAGGAAAGGGGAGTAGGGGAGGGGCCATGGTCAATGAACTGAGCTTGGAGGCTAAAGTCTTCAGAACATTGTGCAGAGTACTGCAGCATGAAGTCCTTGGTACCTGTGCTGGACTGTCACCAACATGGAAGACTCCTGTTACAACCTGGATCTCTGGGGCTTTCAAAACAGAAAATCTCGTGATCGTTAGCATAAACTTCATCATGAAATATTCAATTTCATATTTACCTTCCAAATCAAAATGTGTTCTGATTGCATCTGATTTCAACAGAGCTTTAGTGGGCTGGTGCCTTTCAGTTGTCCTTTGTTAATGTGACCCTGTATTGTTAGCACAAGTTCAATGCAATTACTGAACATGTGTAGATTTGATCACATTTCAATGTTTAATCATAGAATCATTTAGGGCTCTGACATCAATGTTGGCCCATTAGAATAAGAGCACCATTACACGTCTGAGTACAAAACAGATATCAATCTATTTTGTTTAATTTTTAGAATGGTTTTTCCAAAGGCCATTAATTTTATTGACTGATCTGAGCTCTTCAGACTTGATACTGCCTGAGGATCTTTCCCATGTGCCTTTTTTGTTTCTGAAAGTCCATCACAGGTTTTTCTATCAGCATTTACTCACATGTAATACATGTCAGATGCTCTGTCCTGAGCTCAGAATATAAAAATGCATAGAGCCAACAGATGGACTGCTCAGGATTATGCCCTGAGTGTAGACCTTTGTAATGGAGA
This sequence comes from Mus caroli, assembly GCF_978045245.1. Taxonomy (NCBI): domain Eukaryota; kingdom Metazoa; phylum Chordata; class Mammalia; order Rodentia; family Muridae; genus Mus; species Mus caroli. The sequence goes on from NW_028227258.1 coordinate 18,670,815, forward strand.
CCAAAATTATATGTAGCTATTTAGCTCATGAAATGCAGCTAGTGCTATGGACATTTTTACTTTATTACACTTATTTATTTAATGTATTTATTATATTTCTTTCATGGCTGATGGCTAGCATATTGAACAGCCCAGTTCTACAACAGACATTTATCTAAGAATTTCACAGTGGTTGCTCACATGCTTAATAAATGAGGGATGTTTTCTACCATATCTGGTGCTTTTCTACCTGTGTTCGTTTGTGACAGATCAAGTTGGTTCTGTATGTTATATAAACTTACAGCAGAGTTTTGCAATCCCCAAATGCTGTAAGCATTAGTGTATTAATTTTGCTTTACTCTGCTTTTCTTATTTCAAGGTAGAGCTATGTTCCTATGGATGACATATTTTGATCTAATTGGTTTTTTACACTTCCTGTTCCTTTCAGAGAATATATTACATGGACTCTATCCTGTGAGTTCATGATCTTATCGATTAGTATATCCTTAGGTGGAAGTCATGAGCTCAATATCATGTGAAAGAGTCTCATATTTGGCTATATTATTAGTTATATTCAAAGTTGCATTTGCCTAACAATGAATGACTGTTGAATTCTTTTTATTTAAAGTTAGTTCATGGCATTTTTCTTATTGTTTATTTATTTACATACCAAATGCTGCCCCCTCCAGTGGTTCCTCCTCTCACAAAGATCCTCCCCCAATCTCTTTCCTTTCTCCTCTGAGAGAGTGGGTCCCTCCTGGGTTTTCTCCCATCCTGGTTTATCAAGTCTGCCAGATTAGATGCATTCTCTCCCACTGAGGCCAGACAGGGCAGCCCTACAGCAGCAGCTTTAGGGAGAGCCTCTGCTCAATTTATTTGGGGACTACGTGAAGACTGAGTTGCACACCTGTCATGTATGCACTGGGGACCTTGTTCTAGCCTGTGTGTGTTCTTTGGTTGGTGGCTGAGTCTCTGAGAGCACCCAGAGGCCCAGGTTAGTTCACTCTGTTCCTCTGTTAATAGTCCTGTGGGGTCCCGCATCTTCTTAAGGGCCTTCAGTCCTTCCCACAACTCTTCCATAAGAGTCCCTTACCTCCATCCAATGTTTGGCTGTGATTATCTGCATGTTTCAGATAGCTGCTGGTTGGAGTCTCTCAGAAGACAATTATGCTAGGCTCTTGTCTACAACCATATGCTGGATTATAATCACCTGATGACACTACCCTGGGAAGTCTAGATCAAGATCTAAAGTTTGGAAGAAAGTTTTTGAGATTGCAATTTTATTGATAATATTGTTAGTAAAATATGTAAAATCTGGACTCAAACCAATAAAACAAATGATCCATTTCATGAATAAAATTAAAGTTAAGGTGTTTGTCCTATAAATTTTTATTTAAAGTAATAGTCATTTCTATGTATTTTATCAAGAGTTTCTTGCTGAAGTTTATAATCTTCATTAAGATACTAATAAATAATAACCTTATGAAAAAAAGTCCTTATACTCACTCTAATACACAGTAATGCAGACACGCACATCCTTAGACCATGGGTGCTTATTTTATATACATAGCATTAGTCCTGAATCATGAATGTTTTGGCTTAAGGATAGATAATATCTTTCCTAACGAGAGCCAAATTGTTCTAGGAGGGGTAATTTAAGAGTGCATATCTATAATCTCCACCAAAACTGTATAGTTTTATTGATCTCCAACACTACATGTATATTTGTTGGAAGTATTACCAAACAACTTGATGAATAGATACCAACCTAAGCCTTCTATTAACACACTAAGATGGCTACATGACTTTTTGGATCTCTGTTCTAAACATTTATTTTCTAAACTTCAGATACCAAAGACCGTTGGTTCTAGGATAGCTGGTTTGTCTAGATATCAGGTTTCCTTATGTAACTTTTTAAGGTCAGCTTTTCAGGCTTTAGGGTATATAACAGAGTCATGAGAATAACAGACAAGGCAAAATTATAGTCAACACTCAATAAGCTGAGCTGAGATATCATAGAAACAAAAGCATTAATTTGTCCTTCTTTCTGTCTATTTAGTATCATATAAAGAGCTTCCATGAAACAGAGAACTAGTAAAATCTTGGAGAATAATTAGGCAAATGGTCTTTAGATTTCTGAGGGGTCTAGAGGAAATAAAGTCTGAGTAACAGGGATTTTCTAAGAGGTTTTTCCTAAAGGTATTTGGAATTTCGGGCAAAGCTGTAGGGAGGATTTTGGAAAGTGAGGAAGAGTAAAATTACATTTAAAATACGTGAATAAGAAATCCCAAGAAATACGTTTAAAGTTTTCCATAGGGTTGTATTATAATAAAAATGATTTCTAATTGAAGACTTTGATTAAAAATAATTTGATATGGGAATGAATGTATCTCTCTATCTCTGTGTGTGTTTGCGTGCATGCGTGTATCAGTGTATGTGTGTGTGTGTGTGTGTGTGTGTGTACATGTAGTTCAAATACCCTCAAAATGATACTTGTTTTAAAAGAAAGCTGGCATGCATGAGTTGCAGAACTATATTTACCTGCTTGAACAGTCCTGACAAAGTGATGACAGAATGGCTGAGTAGACCAGCATGAAGCTATTCCTCACAATTCTGGAAGCTCAGAGTCTTGAATCAAGTTCTGGCAGGGTTTCATTATGGTGAGAGAGCTCACCTTTGGCATGCTGGCTTCCAGGTGAATGTCTTCCTGCTATATCTTCCCTCATCTTTGAGTGAATTTTGGGGAATTTACTATGGAGCCAATTTGCTGGCCGTGACCTTAGTGTCACCAGGCCAGTGCTAAATACAGATGATGTCTAGCATGCATTACCTCAGTACCATCCATCTCTCCACATACAGCCATCCTGGGCATTTGATATTCAACATGAATTTTGAAGGCAAGAATGTAATCAAGCCATAGCAAAAATGGAGCATATTTTATATAATCTTGGTTTTTTTTATGATGTACAGTTTCATTTAAGCTTAATTTCCTAGTTGGGGGTTACTTCAAGATATGGCTCATTAATATCTTTGTGTACTCATAATCACAATACAGTATATTATGTGTTAAAATGACAACATACAACCTCCACTGTGTATGTCATAAGGGATCTAGGCATATATTAGCACATTTTAATATTTATATATTTATTTATTGTGTATATTCTCACATGCCTTCCACATAGTATAAAAAGCACATATGTGGAGATCAGTGTACAATCTGAGAGATTTCACCATGTATATGGGTCCTGAGGATTGAACTCAGGTCCTCACGCTCTGTGACAAATACCAATCAATTGCTTTTTTAATGATTTGATGATGCTCTCAATGCTGTTTTTAAGGATAACAAAATAAAGTCCTTATAACCTGCTACAATGTAGCTTTTTAAATTTATTTCCTTTTATTGAAAATAAATTCTTTTCTCACATAACACCCTGGTCATGGACCCCTCTCACTTCTCCTTCTATTTCCATTCCACTTGTACTCACTTTCTGACTCTTATTTAAAGTTGAGAGGCTTCTAAGAGATGATAATAAAATATAATAAAACAAAATAGAATACAATAAAACACATGTATCATATCAGAGTTGGGAAAGACAAACATAAGAAAAGGCACCCAAGAGAAGGCAAAAGCAGAGTCATTTGTTCCCATTAAAAGTGCTGAATGGAAGATATAACATAGACACAGAGAACCAGGTGTAGAGTCCTGCAAGCCCAGTGCATGCAATTCAGACTCTATCTGACCATATTGATTTAGAGGGTCTTGTTTTCTTGGTGTCCTCAGTGCCCTCTGGTTCTTATATTCTTTCCTACTTTCATTCATTAGAAAACAATGAATAAGGTGTAAAATTGAATTGGACTTTCAGGAGTTTCTTGAAAACTTTAAATCATAGAAACTTTTCTTATTATTGTTTTACTGTGACATATATCTGGTGCTTACAAAGGAATAAGGTAAACTTTTGAGTTTCAAGCCAATCTGCTTTATTAAGAGTTCTTGAAAATTCTATCTGACAGTATTGTCAACTGTTTTACTTATAGACTGTAAAAAATTCTGTCCCCATTCAGAGACTTTCTGACCTCAAACTTAGCCATGCAAGTGTCTCTTACTATGAACTAAGCCTATAATAGTCACATCTGTAATAAGCATGGGAACTAGTATGTTTTTATCATCTCTTTATTCCCTAAAGCATATCCCCATTCATATAGTTTTTACATTGTATAAGGTAAAAGTAATTTGAGGCTGATTTTTAAGGACATGTAAGATGTGTGCAGGTTATATTTGACTCCTGCACTTCAGGGAGTGACCTGAGTATCTGTGGTCCTTGTTATTCACAATGCTAGTGCCAACGCTGAAATGGATCACAAGGGAGGATTCTACTTAATATATGCAAAAGAGTTTTACTAAATTCAATAATTTATTTTTTATTGCTTATATTTACATGCTGACGTGACTAATATAACCAAGAAAAATATTTGTCTATTGTAACATATACATGTATCATATCAGAGTTGGGAAAACAAACAGAAGAAAAAGCACCCAAGAGAAGGTAAAAGCATAGAGTCATTTGTTCCCATTAAAAGTGCTGAATGGAAGATATATACACAGAGAACCAGGTGTAGAGTCCTGCAAGCCCAGTGCATGCAATTCAGACTCTATCTGACCATATTGATTTAGAGGGCCTTTTTTTCTTGGTGTCTTCAGTGCCTTCTGGTTCTTATATTCTTTCCTACTTTCATTCATTAGAAAACAATGAGTAAGGTGTAAAATTGAATGGGACTTTCAGGAGTTTCTTGAGAACTTTAAATCATAGAAACTTTTCTTATTATTGTTTTACTGTGACATATATCTGGTGCTTACAAGGGAATAAGGTAAACTTTTGAGTTTCAAGGCAATCTGCCATTTCTTTGGGCAAATTGTTGATATAAAGCACTGTTTGTGGTGATTTGAATAGGTTTGACCCTCATAGATTCAAGAGTTTTAATACTTGGCCTATAGTTAGTGGCTCTATTAGGTGGTGTGGCCCTGTTGGAATGGGTGTGGCTTTGTTGAAGGAAGTGTGTTCCACTGTAGGGTTGGGCTTTGAGTTCTCCATCTATGCTCAGGCTTTGTTCAGATGATAGTCTCCTTCTGACAGAGTTAGTCTCCTCTTGACTGCCTACGGATCAAGATGTAGAACTCTTGGCTACTTCAGCACTATGTCTGCCTGCAAGATGCCAAGCTTCCTGCCATTCAGTCCTGCCATGGACTGAACCTCTGAAGCTGTGAGTCAGCCCAAATTAAATGTTTGCTTTTCCAAGATTTGCCTTGGTCGTGGTGTCTCTTCACAGCAATAAAACCTAAGACAATGTTGTTAACTATACTACTCATATCATGTATTTGGTACTTGGATTTGTTCATACAATGTAAGTTCAACAATGCAACTTTTACTCATATCCTCTCTCTCTCTCTCTCTCTCTCTCTCTCTCTCTCTCTCTCTCTCTCTCTCTCTCTCTCTCTCTCTCTCTCTCTCTCTCTCTCTTCCAAGCCAGGGTTTCTCTGTATATCCCTGGCTGTCCTGGAACTCACTCTGTAGACTAGGCTTATCTCAAACTCAGAGGTCTTCCTGACACTGCCTCCCAAATGATGCAATTAAAGTAAGTTGTGCCCCATCAAGCCTGGCATCTTCTCATTACTTTTACTTGCAATTACTTTCTTTTATACTCTATGTTTCTTTGTAGTTTTAGGTTTTGCATATGAGTAAAATAATTCAAATTCCTGTTGCTTCAGGATCTGGCTTATTTAACTTAATACAACAAACTTTAGGTTCACTGATGTTGTAAATATAAAAATATCTGCTTAAAGTCTAAATTTATTCCATTGTGTAAGATGTAAAGATATATTACAACATTATTACCTGTGTATCTATTACTTGACAAAGTACTTACTTGCCCTACTATAACAAATGTCCTATAGTACAATTTATTTTCACTTACTTAATAGACATGTTTATTATGGAATATTCTTTGAATTAAAGAGGAGCTTGTCCATGAGTATAAATTGATGAACAGAGAAAGTCAGAGAAAACAATTGTTCTAAAAGATCATGAATATGTATTAAATAATAGAAGCAAAACAGGGATTGTTCTTCAAATTCTGGAAACAATTGATTTGTAGTTTTGCAAATAATATTCGTTATCAATGGTAGTTTAATGAAGAATTGATTTGCATTTTTTACCTATAGGGTACACTTGGGAAAATAAAGATAGATTCTACAGTTACTCCCTTCTCTTTTTCTTTAAATATTTTGCCTCAAAGTTCACATTCACTTTTAACTTTTCATTCAGACAGCTGAGTAATAACCTGTTTTACATAATGTTATCACTGACTAATTTTTAATGAGAAATGAAATTCTTGTGAAAACACAGGCCTGTCAATTTACGTGACTGTCTAGGCTATTAAAAAGGTCTTATTACTAAGACTAAGCTTCATAAGTAACTGGGAGACGATAATATCAAGAAAATACTTGTTAGGCCTTAAATACACTTAGTATGGTGTATAGATACTCTTTTCATAATATTGTCTTAGTTTGTTTAGAAAAAGTATAAATATAGAAGAAATAAGGTAAACAAAGTTAGTTTTATATTCTAATAGATTAGATAATTATAGCAGTGTAATTCATATTTTATTATTAATCTCTGAAAACAAAATGTCTGTCTTATCATGTTTTTATTGTTTTTCATGCATGTCCACTTTGTTTGAACTTTGTTTGTAGAAAATTGCCCCCAAAAGGACACTTACATCTTAATCTCTAGAATGGTCAAATGTATTAGGTTATGTGGTAAAGGAAAATTAAAATAGCAAATGCAATTACAATTACAGCCCATCTGACCATCAAACAGTGAGTTGTTCTTGGATAACAACAGAGATTTCAAATATGGAGGTGAGTGATTTCTATTAATAAGATCCTTGCTCACTAGCTTTGAAGTCACAGAAGGATTGTGGGGCAAGCCTGGCCTCTGGAGCTGAGAAGTAAACAAGTGGCTATCGAGTGAGCCTGGTGGAAGCCAGCACAGCTTCAGCATAACACTGTGCTCTGTCCTAGGCACCTCCATAATACAGCAAGGCAACATACGTCTTTATGGTCATCAAGAGAATCAACCATTGCAGCCTGCCATGACACTGTCTGATGTCATGTAACTTAATGTAGAGGTGACTGTCCTCCCACATCCATGGGGTCTGTGCTTATTTAAGAGAGACAAACATAAAAGAGAGTATACTTGGGATAAGGCTCTGCTACACTCAGCTGGGCATGGTAGGCCACACCTTTAACCCCAGTACTGGGAGAGAGAAGCAGGTGGATCTCTGTGAGTTTGACACCAGCCTGTTCTACAGATAGAGTCCAGGGGCCTCTGTTACATAGAGAAACCCTGTCTAGAAAGCTCTAAAAACAACAATAGAACAAAACAAAGGCAAACAAAACAAAACAAAAATCTACTACTCTCCAGGCTCTGTCCCATGTACATGCAGGCATATCTCACATGCACATACTCATTTGTTTTTATATTTTCAATGTACAAACAGCTTTCATGATAACTGACTTATTTAATTATTTTACAACTTTAGTTATTTCTTTACTTGAAGTAGCAGATCCCATCTGATTCATGAGAGCAACGTGAAAAGATAATTGTTCTATGTTTCCAATCTCTTGTGACGTTTGGTTGTGCCATCTTTCCCCACACCACAAAATGATTGACACTAACATCTTGGCTGATCTATTTTTAATGTTTATGTACAATTTAACACATTTTTACCTTTATCTAAATTTTATTCCCAGTTCTGTACTTTGGAGAAAGAAGATATTGTAATGGAAAAAAAAAATCTCTTCAGTCTGATGTAGCACTTTGTGTTCTCAAGGAGTCAAGTGATTAATTACATGTCCACACTCTCCTGAAAAGGATTGAGCATTTCTACAGAAGAGGAAAATTAGAACTAAAGTTGTGAATCAAGTCATTCTGATTGTCCAGTATGAAATATCCTCAAATGTATAAAAGAACAGTAAAAATGGTAACGTTTTCTTACAGAAAATTTGATTGTAAAATGTTTTGTGGGTGATAAAATAAATGAATTATAGATTAGACCTAGATGAAAATTTCAATAAGTATGTGAGGATGTTATGGACAAAAGGTTGGAATGTGGTATATGTGTGCATTTGTGTGCACATTAACACAAGCTAGGAGGCATGAAAGAAAAGTTCATGCATGTACTGGTCCCCTTTCCCAGTGACTCAGATATAGGTCCCATTAGCACATATGCAGAGCAACTCATCCTTGGTTTATTGAAACTGAAATGTCTTCAAAACATAATATTAAAATGATGCTTAATATTTTGTGTTGGGAGGCTTGACAATGAACCATCATTTTTCATAAACATGTTATTGTTTTTCTACCAGTGAAACCACTTTTTTAAAAGAAGTTACTGAAAGTCATCTGTTTATTTAACTAAGAAAATGTATTTGCAGTATGATCTTGGTCCCCGAGAAATCTTAGAATCTGCAAATCCTATTTTGATTAATAACTAAGGCACATTTCACAGATCTTGCGAAAAATCAAAATGAGAGAAAAGTGAAATGAAAGAAGCTAGCAATCCCATTATTTCCCTTCACACTTTACTCTGTGTGAGGAGCTGTCCCAGTGTCTTCTTTTCTTACCAGCACAGTTGACATATAGATGAAGCTTGCCTTGTGGGACATAATCACAAAGCAGGTTTATTCTTGTCTCTTCCTGTCTCTTTGCATTTATTCTATTGACTAGTTTTTAGTCCTAGTTCTTCACAAGAATGAAATTTAGGGCAGGTCCCCAGGCTTACCTAACTTTGGATGAGGAAATCTCCATTCAGTCATTAATATTTTCATTCTACTGTAATATTCAACATTTTAACTGCATTCAAAGCCCTTGGGTGTTCTCCATTTCCCAGGCTGCTGACTATTCTAGACTACCCAGGAGCAGTTTGAGACAAGGTTTCTTTCTGCTGTTTCTCCAACTTGTATGTTGCACCTCTTTCTTCTTTTCAATCATCACTTCTAATCACTAAATAGAGTAGCAGTGGTGGTGGATGGATAAAAGGCAATAGACATGTGACTCATGCCATACAGAATTGAGAATCAACACAGCAGGCCTCCTTGGACCTCACAGAGACTGAAGTGGCAATCTCCTAGTCTCAGTGTTTCTGAGATAGGTCCTCTGCATGTATGTTATGGTTGTTGCTTAGTGTTTTTGTGGTACCCCTACTGCCTAGTCTTGGGACTCCTTTCCTCCTATTGGGTTCCCTTACCCATCCTTGATATGAGGGTTTGTGCTTGGTCTTATTGTATCGTGCTGCATTGCAACCCTGTGTTCAGTTGATGCCATTGGAAGGCCTGGTCTTTTTGAAGGGAAGAGGGGAAGTGGGAGGGGTAGTGTGAGGAGTGGTTGAAGGAAAGCCTGAGGTCCAGGTGTATTATATGAGAGAAGGATAAACAATAAAAAATAAATAACTACACTAAGAGAGAGCTCTGGTTAATCTTGGTGGCTCACAAAGTAAAATAAATAGATGTGGGTTTGAGAGATTGGCAGGGAGGTAGGAGGTGAACAGGGCCAAAGCAAGAAGAATACATTTTTAAATTAACCTTTCTTCTTGGGATACCCTCATGCATTCTTTGAATATTGTTCTGCATTGTTCCTCTCCCTGAATGAATCCTCCCCCTACAGTTACCTTGATCAGGTTATGTTGTCTACTTTTTGCTTTTTATCCCTCTCTGTTCTATCCCCCACACAATCCTTCATCCACTGTTAATATGTCTTTGCCCTCTGTGGCAATAAAGATTCAGTGTAAATGTACAATATAATCACTGTCTTTTATTCCAGTCTATGGTGCCTCACCTCCAAATATTTCCACCATATCCATCCAGATGATGGCCAGAATGCTGCCAGAGAATATTAGAAGGATGTCCCAGAGTCACTTGTCTCCAAGCACTCAAGGACATTTTGATATATTTCCACTGCTGTACTATCTCCCAGTGACACATTAAAAGTGCTCTGCATTGTGGCTTTCCTGTTAGAGGATGGCAATGTTCATCTCTTCTTCTGCCTTGAGGAGGATGGTAAAGTGTTGCACACTACCACGTACCAACAGCTCCAAGCAAGAAGTTCCTCTGCTTTCTCCATGACCTCTCTCAATCTGGGTAAGAGGAATGAAAACCAGTGTTTGTCATCATTTCCTTCTTTGAACTCAACGTGATGGCCTTACCTTTTATTTTGGGGTAGAGCATCTGTTTTCTTCATCCTCAGTAACACCAAAATAAAATTTCCTTTTCAATGTCTTAATAAACTGCTTTATAAAAGCTTTGAATAATTATGTGTAATAGCATAATTTTCTTTATATTTTATTTGATCATATATAATTTTATTCAACTGTTTCATTTTAAGAACTTCATGTTCATAATTTCTGAAAACATTTTAATAGCTGAATACTATTAGATGAGATAAATATAATATCATTTTCTTAATCATGTTCTATTGTTATATGCTTCCTTAATGACAATTGCAAATAAGGAAGCAAACAACCAATATGTGTATTTAGCATACTCATTGATCTAAATTAGACATGTAACATAGACTGCTTCACATGCTTCATGAATAGTCTATCTAATCTACCACTCTGAAAATGCATTCCTAAAATTTTGAAATAGATTGAATGTGAGAAAAATTTTAAGAAAAGATTGATATTTAATTGATATTAGTGGTTTTAATTTTTCTCAACAAAGATCATTTTCCAGAAGTTTTTCATTTTTAAAAAAAGTGAATGTTAAAAACCTAAGTCAGTGGAGCATGTATCCTTATTACCACTTGGAACAGCTTCTGGGTATATGCCCAGGAGAGGAGTTGCTGGATCCTCCGGTAGTACTATGTCCAATTTTCTGAGGAACTGCCAGACTGATTTCCAGAGTAGTTGTACAAGCTTGCAATACCACCAGGAATGGAAGAGTGTTCCTCTTTCTCCACATCCTCACCAACATCTGCTGTCCCCTGAATTTTTGATCTTAACGATTCTGACTGGTGTGAGGTGGTAACTAACCAGTACCCCCAGAGCTCATGTCTCTAGCTGCATATGTAGCAGTAGATGGCCTAGTTGGCCATCATTGGGAACAGAGGCCCCTTGGACTTGCAAACTTTATATGCCCCAGTACAGGTGAACACCAGGGCCAAGAAGTGGGAGTGGGTGGGTAGGGGAGCAGGGGTGGGTACAGGGGACTTTCAGGATAGCATTTGAAATGTAAATGAAGAAAATATATAATAAAAAATTGAAAATATCTAAGTCAGTGCTTCTCAATGGACAGATCATTCAAGTCACAAATGTTATTTAAAATACATTACCAGACACATTAGATAGAGGTGAAAAAATATGGGAAATAGCTTTCAAAGATCATATTTGATATGTCTAAGGCTTTATCATCTCAACATGGAATTAACAACAACATAAACAAGTTTGTACATTTATTTCCACTCTACACTGAGGAGTGCTTTTATTTTTACTTAAAATACAAGTGTACTCAGACTATCCCATTTCAAATATTCAGTGGTCACAAAGTAAATAGGCTTGTGAACTAAAACACAAGGGCATAAGACTTTATAGGTGCTTAATTTTATTTATATAATTAGACTGTGTTTGGGGGGATATCTGCATCTACAGTATATGCCGAATGTGAGGGTGTGTGTTAAGTGGCATCATGGGGTGGCAAATTGTTTTAAAAGTTTTCTAGATGTTCTGTTTTTTCTCAAAGTTTAATTGTGGTGGCATGGGTCAGGATTGCTATGAATTTATTGTTTGGGATTTATTAATTTTTTTCAATATGTGAATTTATTCTTCTTGCCAATTGGAGTCATTGTTCATCAAACACTTTTTCATGTTCATACTTTTTTTTCCTGATTTCTCCTCATGCAGATGATACTAAATTAATGTGTTTGTTCCTGAAGGTCTATTTGCTATTTTTCTCTTTTCTCTCTTTTTTTACTCATATATATATATATATATATATATATGGAGAGAGAGAGAGAGAGAGAGAGAGAGAGAGAGAGAGAGAGAGAGAGAGAGAGAGAGAGAGAGAGAGAGAGAGAGAGAGAGTTTCTCTGTATAGCCCTGGCTGTCCGGGAACTCACTTTGTAGACCAGGCTGGCCTCAAACTCAGGAATCCACCTGCCTCTGCCTCCCAAGTGCTGGGAATAAAGGCATGCGCCACCATGGCCCAGCTTTCTTTTTTTTTGTTGTTGTTGTTGGTGGTTTGGTTGAATGGTCTTGATAGGCATTGATTGTTTTGTATTTTACCTTTGTCCTGCCATTGCACATACCCATTGAGATATTTATTTAAGTTTACCTTTCTATTATACAATTTTTACTTGATTCCTTTCCTTTCCTTCTGTTTTGTTGCATTTTATAATTTTCTTCTTATTTCAGAAGCAGTTATAATTTCACATTTCAATATTTCTAGATGGATCTATGAAAGTCCTTGCCATGTACATCTTATAGGTTTGCTGTCTAGTAATCATATTTTCTTATACTAGCACAATTATCCTATGTGTTGACATGGAAGTGAATTTTTATGTGTCCTAAGCACTTTTTGAAATTATGTTATGAGAGTATGTATCCCCTTTATGCCATTGATTTTATTATGTTTCAGGACTAGCTTATCATATTGTGGACTCCTTTTGTGACTCTATTGATAATGTAGTTTTCAGGCTTTGCGCTATGGTGCTTCTGCTATTCTTTCCTTGTGATGTAGCCCGAGGCACCTGATGGCTTTTTACACTGTAACTCAGCTCTCAATCCTGTTACCCATTTCTCCTGTGCGATGTTCAGACCACAAGGCACACAGAGGTTTGAAGAATAACCTTCAGAGGCTCCCTTCTCAAACTGTTTCTTCTAGTTCCACATGGAAGGAATAGAATCTCTAAGATTTCTTGTGCTTGTACAGAGAAACATTCAGCTTCTCACGAGTGTAGCTGAAGTTATTGAATGCAACCCGCAGAAGCAAAGGTGCAAGACGAGACTGTTTACCACATCTCCTGGTAAAAGAGAATGCTCCCCCTCTTTCCCTTTTCTTATATTGGTAATGGAAGCCAGGCACTCCATCTGATCTATCATAATACCCTCTGGGTTCTGAGGAGAGGAAATGGTAGCAGTACAATGTTAACACCATTTTATTGTAGGGTGTTGGTAAGGAAAAGTGCTTATTCTTTTAGGTCAATCTTGTCCTAGTTACGTGACAGGAGGATGTCTGTTTTCAAGTCTGTTTTGCCCATACCTACAGACATTTCAGTGTCTAGCTTCTCCATAACCTACTCCACAATGCATGAGAGGCAGAAGGATAATCCCTGTACCACTGATAAATAGTTATGCCTGCCATCAAATACAAGCCTTCCTTCTCTTCATTATAGTCTTCAGATATTGTCTTCTGTACATGTCCACTATTTTAGCCATAGGGAAAGAACTAAGATAAAGAGAGATTATTTAGTCATGTCTACAACTGACCCCTTAAGCATCTTTGCCTTCATTGATATTATTACTGACAGGAAACTCAACTTGGAAAATGCACTAATATATTAATATTCACAAATCATAAATATTTTTAATTGGATATTTTATTTATTTACACTTCAGTTGTTATCATCTTTACCAGTTCCCCTTCTGTAAACCCTATCCCATCCCCCCTTATCCTGTTTCTATGAGGATGCTCTGCCATCCACCTACCCAGTCCCTCTTCACCCAGTCCCACTTCCTCTATACTCAAGGGCCTCCCCTCCTATTGATGCCAGATAAGGCCCCTTCAGCTCCCTCAGTCCTTCCCCTAACTTCACTGTTGTGGTCCCTGTGCTCAGACCAATGGTTTACAGGGAGCATCCACATCTGTATATGTCAGGCTCTGGCAGAGCCTCTCAAAAGGCAGCTCTACCAAGCTCTTGTCAGCAAGCACTTTTTGGCATCTGCAATAGTGTTTGCGTTTGGCAACTGTGTATGGGATGGATCCCCAAGTGAGACAGTCTCTGCAAGGCCTCTCTTGTATTTTCTTTAGATGGAAGAAATTTTGGGTTAAAATATTGGAGATGGATAGGTGGTCCCATCCCTCTAACTAGGGAGCCATGCCTAACCTCTGGGTATCGTCTCTACTGGTTCTCCATCCCCTTTCTGGGGTATTTCAGCTAATGTCATCCCCGTGACATTAGCTCTTGATCCTGGGCTCTTGATTTTCTGGCATCTAGGACTTTCTGGTTGCTACCTCCAATTCCCCATAGCTACATAGCTCTGTTCAATTTCCTGACCCTCTGTACATCTCCTCCATCTCTTCCCATATCTGATTCTTCCCCTCTTTTCCCCCTCCCCCTCTTCTTTTCCTCCCAAGAATCTCCCACCCTCTACTTCCCTTGATTATTTTGTTCTTCCTTCTAAGTAAGACTGAAACATCCACTCTTTGGTCTTCCTTTCTCTTGAGTTTCATGTGAGCTGTGAGTTGTATCATGGGTATTCCACGCTCTTTGTATAATATCCACTTATCAGTAAGTAATATCATGTGTATTCTTTTGTGACTGAGTTACCTCACTCAGGATGATATTTTCTAGATCCATCCATTTGCCTAAGAATTTCATGAAGTCATTATATTTAATAGCTGAGTAGTCCATTGTGTAAATGAACCACATTTTCTGTATTCATTCCTCTGTTGAGGGACATCTGGGTTCTTTCCAGCTTCTGATGATAAATAAGGCTGCTATGAGCATAGTGGAGCATATATCCTTATTACATGTTAGAGCATCTTCTGGGTATATACCCAGGAGTGATATAGCTAGGTCTTCAGGAAGTACTAGGTTCAAATTTCTAAGAAACTGCCATACTGATTTCCAGAGTGGTTGTACCATTTTGCAATCCCATCACCAATGGAGGCATGTTCCTCTTTCTCTGGATCCTTGTCAGCATCTGCTGTTACCTGAATTTTTGAACTTAGCTATTCTGACTGGTGTGAGGTGGAATCTCAGGGTTGTTTTGATTTGCATTTCCATGATTACTAAGGATGTTGAACAATTCTTTAGGTGCTTCTCATCCATTTGATATTCCTCAAGTGAGAATTCTGTTTAGCTCTGTTCCCCAGTTTTTAATAGGGTTACTTGGTTCTCTGGAGTCTAACTTCTTGAGTTATTTGTATATATTAAATATAAGCCCTCTATCGGATGTGGTATGGGTAAAGACCTTTTCCCAATCTGGTGGTTGCCATTTTGTCCAATTGACAAAATCCTTTGCCTTACAGAAGTTTTGCAATCTCATGAGGTTCCATTTGTTGATTGTTGAACTTAGAGGATAAGCCATTGCTGTTCTGTTCAAGAAAATTTCCCCTATGCCCATGTGTTTCAGGCTTTTCCCCACTTTCTCTTCACAATCGTCATTAACAATAAAAAATATCTTGGTGTGACTCTAACCACACAAGTGAAAGATCTGTACAAGAACTTCAAGTCTCCGAAGAAAGGAATCGAAGAAGACCTCTGAAGATATAAAGAACTCTTATGCTCATGGATTGGCAGGATTAATATATTAAAATTGCCATTTTGTTTAAAGCAATCTACAGATTCAATGCAATCCCCATCAAAATTCCAACTCAATTCTTCATAAAGTTAGAAAGAAAAATTCTCAAAATCATTTGGAATAACAAAAACCCAGGATATCAAAACCTGTTCTCAACAATAAAAGACCTTCTGGGGAAATAGCCATCCTTGACCTCAAGCTGTATTACAGAGCAATCGTGATAAAACAAACAAATAAACAAACAAAAAAACCTGCATGGTATTGGTACAGAGACAGGCAGGTAGAACAATAGAATAGAATTGAAGACCCAGAAATGAACTGACACACCTGTAGTGACTTGATCTTTGAGAAACAAATCATAAATATTGTATCTTCATTCAGTAAACATAGTTGTGCATGACATTACAGGATTGTTATTGACCTATAAACAGTTATCTATACACTATAACTCCAGTTACCTACTTGATAACAGTCCTTCTCTGATAAATAATGGCTTATTTTCATTTGTTTTGCTTGCAAAAATATTTAAAGTCTTAATACTAAAATTGAGATTCAAAACTTGAAAGTAATCCATTATAATATATAATCTTTCAAATGCTTTAACAATTTGAAAATGCTGACACTGTAGGATTATTTGAGGATTATGCTGTTAAGAGGATCTAATTATATTTAAATATGTTCTACAGGAGCTGAATTTGAATACTGAGTGAACTGATTGGTTTATCACAGAATTTTAGCTTGATCTTACAAATACTCTAATACTGATTTATGTAAAGTTACTAAAGGCCTTTTAAAGATATATCAAGGAATTAATTACATATTTGGTGACTTTGTATCCTGAGAAGTTTTTACGGAGCTATATAAGAAATACTATGCTTTTTTTGTATATTGACAATAAATGAATACACCATTATGTAGTATCTTAAAATATATTTCATATAGAAGTAGCAGTTAGGTCTTAATAGAACACATAGTTGTACTGTTAAAATTTGATTGTTATATATTGCTATGCTGTAGACAGTACTGTTATATTATCTGCTGTCAATACAGGAGAAATATCAAAACATTCAATTGAGCCTTTTTCAAATCCCATTAGGTATCAAAACAAATATTTTGTTTATATACAAGTCTTAAAATATATATTTAATTTTTATTATTGATATCCTGATTTCTATTTCTATTGCATGTGTTTGAAATTATACATGTTTTAAAATTTATTATAATCAGTAAGCATATTACAGGTGTGAGGCTAGAAGAAGAGTTAGTATACACTTGTAGCCCTTTAAGCTCTGTTCCCTACTCAGTCATGAAGGACTTAGAGACAATTCTAGTTATTCTTAGAGTTATACAAAAGGAAAACAGGGTATGGATATATCACAATGATGTTCTGAGACCCTGCTCCCAATGCATTATGAGTGACTTAGAAATAGATACTTTAAATATAAAACAATATATTAAGTAATATAATATTTTAGAAAGAGAAATATGTTTTGTACAAAATATAGTTCTTGCACCTAGTTATAATGTACAGAGAAGGAATAATACAGTTTAGTTTCCATAGTTACAATAGGGGTATATACAAAACCGATCTATAGCTAGTGTGAAAGATATAATGTATGAAGTCCTCTGCCTCATTTTTTGCACTAGTTCATAATTTAAAGTTTATTGTCAATATTATAATCACAACCCTTGGGCTATAATGATTCTCAATTAATATTTTTAACCAATTCTTCATCCATAGATATTAAGACTGGTTTCTGAATTTGAGTAAAATCCTTTAGAACTGCTGAAAAATTAGACTCAGTATAACTTTTTAGCCATGCTTACCAACATTTCAGCTGACATTTGGGTGAGATATTTTCATACCTAAGAGACCTGAGTACTTATCTTATCAATAATATAGACATGGCCTGTCTGTTTTTCCCCTCATGAATCTTGTGTTTAGGGAAATTGCTCTACTATATCACAAGATCAGTTTAAAGTCATTTGTTCATCAAACTAATGTTGTTACATTCTATAAATCAAACATCAATCTAGATGCTGTGCTAAATCTTCCAAAGCTAAAAGTGTTTTTCATATCATAGTAATAAAAGGCAAAAAGTGTCCCAGAGAATAGTGGCTATTAAACTTGCTTGGTGTGACTAAGGCAAACATAAATCAACTGTTTTGTCTTTAGCATATGATTCTAAATACAGAAGATAGCCCAAGGGTCCTTTATCATTAAATCTGAGCACCTAAGGGTACAGAGAATCCTTCTATCTCAACTTCCGTGTATGTAACACTGCAGATTTGACTACTTTGATGATTTGTCAAAATTTTGTCACAATGTATCCCATATTTCTGTTCACTGTGAGGTGGCTGTCTATAGATGACTGACTGCTACTGTGAGGTGGCTGTCTATAGATGACTGACTGCTACTGAGGAAAAAATGAGAAGTTACCCACATGTTTTAAAGTGCCTCTTCTAAGTTCTCTCTAATATTTTCTCTTCTGTAAAAAAGAAAGAATTATTTTTATTACTCTTAAGAATATGTATTTTTATGCATGTGTGTTCCAAGCTCAGGTACCTATGGAATTCAGAGACATCAGATGCCTTGAATTGGAGCTACAAATATGTGTGAGCTGCCAGACATAAGTAATGGGAAATGAACTTGGGGCTCTGAAAAAGCAGTCTGTGTTTTAGCTGTTGAGTCATCCCTCCTGCTCATAGTTTCTATTCTTTTATTATTATTATTAGGTATTTATTTCATTTACATTTCCAATGCTATCCCAAAAGTCCCCCACACCCTCCCACACCCACTCCCCCACCCAACCACTCCCAACTCTTGGCCCTGGCATTCCCCTGTACTGAGGCATATAAGGTCTGCATGACCAACGGGCCTCTCTTTCCGCTGATGGCCTACCAGGCCATCTTCTGATACATATGCAGCTAGAGACATGAGCTCTGAGCTCTGGGGGGGGGGGGGGGGGGGCGGTACTGGTTAGTTCATATTGTTGTTCCACCTATACGGTTGCAGATCTCCCCAGCTCCATGAATACTCTAGCTCCTCCATTGGGGGCCTTGTGATCCATCCAATATCTGACTGTGAGCATCCACTTCTGTATTTGCTAGGCCCCTAGTCTCACAAGAGACAGCTATATCAGGGTCCTTTCAGCAAAATCTTGCTAGTGTATGCAATGGTGTCAGCATTTGGAGGCTGATTATGGGATGGATCCCTGGCTATGGCAGTCTCTAGATGGTCCATCCTTTCGTCTCAGCTCCAAACTCTGTCTCTGTAGATGCTTCCATGGGTGCCTTGCTCCCAAATCCAACAAGCGGCAAAGTATCCACACCTTGGTCTTCCTTCTTCCCGAGCTTCATGTGTTTCACAAACTGTATCTTATATCTTGGGTATTCTAAGTTTCTGGTCTAATATCCACTTATCAGTGAGTACATATCATGTGAGTTCTTTTGTGATTGAGTTACCTCACTCAGGATGATGCCCTCCAGGTCCATCCATTTGCCTAGGAATTTCATAAATTCATTCTTTTTAATAGCTGAGTAGTACTCCATTGTGTAAGTGTAGCACATTTTCTGTATCCTTCCTTTGTTGAGGGGCATCTGGGTTTTATCCAGCTTCTGGCTATTATAAATGAGGCTGCTATGAACATAGCGGAACACGTGTCCTTCTTACCAGTTGGAATATCTTCTGGATATATGCCCAGGAGAGGTATTGTGGGATCCTCCGGTAGTAAAATGTCCAATTTTCTGAGGAACCGCCAGACTGATTTCCAGAGTGGTTGTACCAGCTTGCAATCCCACAAGGAATGGAAGAGTGTTCCTCTTTCTCCACATCCTCACCAGCATCTGCTGTCACCTGAAATTTTGATCTTAGCCATTCTGACTGGTGTGAGGTGGAATCTCAGGGTTGTTTTGATTTGCATTTGTCTGATGAATAAGGATGCTGAACATTTTTTCAGGTGCTTCTCAGTCATTCGGTATTCCTCAGGTGAGAATTCTTTGTTTAGCTCTGAGCCCCATTTTTTAACGTGGTTATTTGATTTTCTGGAGTCCACCTTCTTGAGTTATATATATATATATATATATATATATATATATATATATATATATATATATATATTGGATACTATCCTCTATCTGATTTAGGATTGGTAAAGATCCTTTCCCAATCTGTTGGTGGCCTTTTTGTCTTATTTATGGTGTCTTTTGCCTTACAGAAGCTTTGTAATTTTATGAGGTCCCATTTGTCGATCCTTGATCTTACTGCACAAGCCATTGCTCTTCTGTTCAGGATTTTTTCCCCTGTGCCCATATCTTTGAGGCTATATCTTGATTTTTAAAATATAATTTCTAGTTATTACAAATTTCAACAACATTTACCTAAATTATGGTGGTGAATTATTAGATTCCCTAGAACAATATTTATATGGCCAAATATATGTGCTTGTGTGCATGTGTGCTTGTGTGTTTCTGTGTTTGTGCATGTGTGTGTGTGCATGTGTGCATGTGTGCCCGTGTGTCTTTGTGTGTGTACATGTGTGTGTGTGTGTGTAACACAGTGTATGATTATCCTAGAAAATTCAAATCATTAATATTTGATTAAAATCTTCTTGATTGATAGTTCAAACAATGTACTATAAAATTATATAATGAAAATTGTAATATAATTTAAAACAGTCGTTTTAAAGGAAATGTCTTCTAAAATGTTTTTCCCCAACTCTTATCCTTATTGATTGTCCAATGCAGAGTGAACAGCCTAAAATGAAAACAAATAAATATATAAACAATTAATTAGAATAGTTAAAAACCCATACAAAGTTATCAAGTTGTAGCTAAATATATTTCTTCACACAGACACACATGTACAGAATAAATACAATTAATGTCAATGAGGCTATCAACTTAATGATACGAGGCATGCAAAGGATTTGAGGAAAGGTAAATGGAAAGTGCTGGAGAGAAGAGACAATGGGAAGTGAACCTTAAATATAATTTAAAAATCTTGCAACTTTATTCTCTTTCCTTTATAGTAGTCTTCATAGTATTATAGGATGCTAACTCCAGTGAACAGCAGTCCAGTGTGCTGGAGACAGAACTTGAAGCTAACCCCATTCTTCTGAACACACTTATTTAAGGTCAAGCCCATGGACATGCATTTAACCCTGCATCAGACATGGGCATTTCCATCATTTAGCATTGACCAATAACATATCACCATCAGATTTTAATCTATGCTTAGATTCCAGATAACATGATATAACGTTAGTCTAAGCATGCATTTGGGAGGGTCATCAGGAAAGAGACCTTTTTTTTTTTTTTTTTTTTTTCAGATACTCAGTGATGAACAAAATAAATGAAATACTTTAAATGGTCTTCTTGGGGAGGGGGGCTTTCTGACTCACATGTATTGCCCGTGCTTTTGTTACCCCTGGTAAGAACACGCTCAGGGCAACTGGAATCTTCTGCGGCACAAGCTTTATTGCTTACCCCTTCAGGAGCCAGTGGAGAAGAGAGCCAGAGAGAGAGCCAGATAGAGAGATCCCTAGAATGGTGGAAACCCGTCCCTTTTATGGAGGACTGTCCTCCGCCTCAGACGTGTCGCTCCCTGATTGGCTGCAGCCCATCGGCCGGAGTTGTCGTCACGGGGAAGGCAGAGCACATGGGGTGGGAAACTACCCCTGCGCATGCACAGATGGTTTGATTACACGGGTGCCAGTGCCATCAGCGCCATCTTGTAATGGCGAATGTGAGGGCGGCTCCTTACACACATGAAGAAGGGAAGTTTATGGGAAGTTATGTAATTAAACTACCAGCCTAGAGAATCATATTCAATTTGTATGATTTAACCCCACAAATTTTATAATAGAATGCTATTTATTTATAGATAAATAAGCCATGTTTCCCTTGCTCAAAAAATTTTCTTCATGCTTCATTAGCTCAGAGGTATATTTCAAAATGGAATATACTCATTAGAAGAGAACAAAAAGCGGGTGGATTGTGAAATGGCCCATAGGTAAAGGGACTGCAACCAAGTTTGAAGACCTAATTTCCATCCCTAGGGCCCACATGATCACTATTGCATGTTTGTTTGCCTATTCCACAAAATAGGTAAAATGTATTAAAAATTA